>NC_142795.1:84884485-84922070 GCF_049724085.1 Artemia sp. Qi Xiang Cuo | reverse complement strand
TCGATACCTTTGTGTTTATCGGATGGATAACTCCATCCAATAAAAATATGAGGTGACCATTTTGTTAAAAATAGTTCAACCATCAGATATTAAAACTCCAGGGTTGACACAACCCCCCAGGGCCTAGGGACAGAAGTTGTAAGTTAAACTCTGAGGATATATATGGTTCTTATAGAAGGGATACTCGTATAGACTTTAGAGTGGGCTCATTTGATTGAAAATAGAAAGTTCTAGGTCACTTTTAAAGAGTCGAAAGAGACCGAAGCTTAATTAGTCTCCAGTAGTAAGGCAATGCACAGTCCAGCCAGTGATTGCGTAATATGCCTTGCCACAGGCCAGTGGCCTATTACAATGAACCCTACATGGGTTGGCAGAGGTATAATCTGGTTAGGTGGGTATAATCTGGTTTGGTTCAAGTTTTTCTGACACAATTTACCGGATTTCTAATTCAGGGTATACATGTCTTTTATGACGCAGTCAGATGGGTTTTTGAAGCACTTTCATCATAACATGTTTTATTATTATTTTTTTTGGCAATTGAAATTTTTTTGTGGGTACATATGGAATCCGGTTAATAGCCTGTAGCTTAAAGGTATCTGAGATCTCGCTCCAGTATTGCATACACTATTAGAGATATCAAAATGATATCTCATTTGCATTAAGCTAACTCAATTTGCGAAAAAGAAATTCCATTTATGGGATGTTATAATTAGAATGGTTTTAAGTTGAAAATTGTGACGTAAAAATAACTCTATTTGCGAATTTTTTTGCGAAAAGGTATTTGCGTAAAGGTATTGCGTTGGTTAAGAATGCCTCACGGGTAATTAAAGAATGGGATGCTTGCATCAACAATACAAATAATATGCTCAGATACTTAATAGATTTGACGCCTACAAGAGACATTGGTAAAAGGTATTCAATAGCTTAATTGAAAAGTAACGATAGAATGACATTGTGACTTGACCTCGCTTTACCTCTCCAGTGTGGTCTGTATAATACACAAGTAACGTTTGAAAAGTATTGTCAATTTAAAATAGGATCTAACGTTCCCTTCGTTCCCCCATTTCTGAGGGGCAGGGGAGGGTAGGAGAGGGGAGAGGGAGTCAATTTTGGAGGTATAACAAGTACCATTCATTGCGATCATAGCACTATATTGGCTCGTTTTAAATACTTCAGCTTGTCTATTCATTTGTGTTAAATAAAAATCTGGAATCTGGAAATCGAAAAAATTAGTATTTAAAAAAAATGTACGGTGCTGCTAATTAAATAATACTAGGTTGCACTCAGAATTGCTTACACTAAAGTTCAGTTAAAGATTTTTCAATTGTCCCCTCCGGTTTGTGGGACCGGGGCGACTCAGCGAGGGGGATGGGGGAGTCAATTTAGAAGGAATAACAAGTACCATTCATTGCGATCGTAGCACTATTTTGGCTCGTTTTAAATACTTCAGCTTGTCTATTCATTTGTGTTAAATAAAAATCTTGAATCTGGAAAATGAAAAAATAAGTATTTAAACAAAATGTACGATGCTGCTAATTAAAGAATAGTAGGCTACACTCAGAATTGTTTGCATGAGGGTTCAGTTAAAGACGTCCCCTTCATTCCCCCACTTCTGAGGGGCAGGGGAGGGTAGGAGGGGGAGTCAATTTTGGAGGTATAACAAGTACTATTCATTGCGATCGTAGCTCTATATTGGCTCGTTTTAAATACTTCAGCTTGTCTATTCATTTGTGTTAAATAAAAATCTTGAATCTGGAAAATGAAAAAATAAGTATTTAAACAAAATGTACGATGCTGCTATTTAAAGAATAGTAGGCTACACTCAGAATTGTTTGCATGAGGGTTCAGTTAAAGACGTTCCTTCGTTCCCCCATTTCTGAGGGACAGGGGAGGGTAGGAGAGGGGAGGGGAGTCAATTTTGGAGGTATAACAAGTACCATTCATTGCGATCATAGCTGTATATTGGCTCGTTTTAAATACTTCAGCTTGTCTATTCATTTGTGTTAAATAAAAATCTTGAATCTGGAAAACGAAAAAATAAGTATTTAAACAAAATGTACGATGCTGTTAATTAAAGAATAGTAGGCTACACTCAGAATTGTTTGCATGAGGGTTCAGTTAAAGACGTTCCCTTCGTTCCCCCATTTCTGAGGGGCAGGGGAGAGTAGGAGAGGGGAGGGGGAGTCAATTTTGGAGGCATAACAAGTACCATTCATTGCGATCATAGCTCTATGTTGGCTCGTTTTAAATACTTCAGCTTGTCTATTCATTTGTGTTAAATAAAAATCTTGAATCTGGAAAATGAAAAAATAAGTATTGAAACAAAATGTACGATGCTGCTAATTAAAGAATAGTAGGCTACACTCAGAATTGTTTGCATGAGGGTTCAGTTAAAGATGGTTCACTTGCACGAGGGTTCAGATGCATGGGGGTTCAGTTGCTTGGGGTTCAGTTACACGAGGATTCAGTTACAATGGAACCCACACAAAAACAATGGGGACACACACAAAAGCCAAATTAGCCCAGTGGCCTATGAGAAATATCAGTAGCACGGGGGTTCAGTTGTACAGGGTTTCGGTTATACATGGGTTCAGTTACATTGAGGGTTCAGTTGCACGAGGGTTCAGTTAAATGGGATATAGTTACACAGGGGTTTAGTTAAATTGGGTTGAGTTGCACGAGGGTTCAGTAGCACGAGGATTCAGTAGCAAGGGGATTCAGTTGTACAGGGTTTCGGCTATACAGGGGTTTAATTACATGGAGAGTTCAGTTGCACGAGGGTTCAGTTAAAGGGGATATAGTTACACAGGGGTTTAGTTAAATTGGCTCGAGTTGCACGAGGGTTCAGTAGCACGAGGGTTCAGTAACACGGGGGTTCAGTTGTACAGGGTTTCGGTTATACAGGTGTTCAGCTACATGGAGGGTTCAGTTGCACGGGGGTTGAGTTAAATGGGTCTTGAGTTCCACGAGAGTCGACTATAAATAAGCCTTTTGCGTCTTTCTGAACTTTCAGTGAGAGGTGGGGGTAAGTATTTAGTTTAAATAATTCTAAGAGGAATTGAGTTTTTCTTTCATTGAAATGCAAGAGTTTGATTATTTCAGTAATGCTTTGTCGTGGTTTAGCTTGTCACAGTTACATTCTCTTGATCTTTCAAAGTTCACTTTGATTTTATTTCATTGATTCTTTTTGTTTGCATGTCCGGGTTGATGTTTGCAAGTCCAAGTTGGGTTTTCAGACCTAGGTTTTTTAGATTTTCGTGTGTGTTTGACTCCTGGGGTTTATTATTCGAGAAGTTAACTTTAGTATTTTGTGGTTTTACGTGCCTGAAATCATGAATTAGAATAGTTAATTTAGCTGTTTGGGTTTTCGGACCTAGTTTTTTTTTTTTTTTTTTTTTTTTTTTTTTTTTTTTTTGATTTTCGTGGGCGTTAGGTTCCTGGGACTTAGTATTTGAGAAGTTAACTTTAGTATTTCGTATTTGACGAGCCTACTTAGGTAATAATGGAACATTTAGTATTTTTTCTAATGTAAGTGTTTTTCTTAAGAAATTCCCACTTGAGGTTTTATGACTCCTCCTCACAATGAATTCAGATGGTTTTAGGATTCATCTCACTAGCTATAACTCCATTCAACCTTGAGCGAAGGTATAAAAGTTTGATGAAGTATTTCTCTATTTAACAACTACATTAATAGCCTCCAAGATGATTTTTTTTCTCAAAAAAAATATGTTAATACGTTTAAGCCATAAATATCCTTAAGCTTAATCCGTCTTTATTCTTTAGAATAGTTTTATTCATTTCATTAAATTATGAAGAAAATTGCAATTAAACAACAATCACTTTGTTGAATTCGATTTCTGGACACAATACAGATATTTAATTCAAGAAATCATAATAAAATCGCAAGTAAGTAATAAAGTCTTTATTGTTTTCACCTATTGGATACACAATACTGAAATTTCATTCAAGAAATTATGAAGAAATTCTCAGTAAGTAACAATTTCTTTCTTGAAGTCAACTCTTGGATACACAATACGGAAATTTCATTCAAGAAGTTATGAAAATATTTGTGAGTAAGTAACAAACTCTTTTTGTTTTCACCTCTTGGATATACAGTACAGATACTTCATTCAAGAAATTATGAAAAAATCGCAAGTAAGTAACTTTTTTTTCTCTTTATCACAAACAGTTTTCACTTAGCCACACGATGTAGAAATTTAATTCAAGAAATTATGAAAAAATTCTCAGTAATTAACAATTTCTTTCTTCAAGTCAACTCTTGGATACACAATACGGAAATTTCATTCAAGAATTTCATGACTTAGATACACGATGTAGAAATTTGATTCAAGAAATTATGAAAAAATTCTCAGTAAGTAATAATTTCTTTCTTGAATTTCGTTCAAGAAATTATGACAAAATTCTAAGTAAGTAGCAAACTCTTAATTGTTTTCACGACTTTGATATACGATGTAGAAATTTAATTCAAGAAATTATGAAGAAATTCTCAGTAAGTAACAATTTCTTTCTTGAAGTCAACTCTTGGATACACAATAAGGAAATTTTATTCAAGAAATTATGAAAATATTTGTAAGTAAGCAACAAACTCTTTTTGTTTTCACCTCTTGGATATACAGTACAGATACTTCATTCAAGAAATTATGAAAAAATCGCAAGTAAGTATTTTTTGTTTTTCTCTTTATCACAAACAATTGTCACTTAGCCACACGATGTAGAAATTTAATTCAAGAAATTATGAAAAAATTCTCAGTAAGTAACAATTTCTTTCTTGAAGTCAACTCATGGATACACAATACGGAAATTTCATTCAATAATTTCATGACTTAGATAAACGATGTAGAAATTTTATTCAAGAAATTATGAAAAAATTCTCAGTAAGTAACAATTTCTTTCTTGAAGTCAACTCTTGGATACACAATACGGAAATTTCATTTAAGAAATTATGAAAAAATTGTAAGCAAGTAACAAACTCTTTCCTGAACTTACTTCGTTCAAGAAATTATGAGAAAATTCCAAGTAAGTAACAAACTTTATTGTTTTCACGACTTAGATACACGATGTAGAAATTTAATTCAAGAAATTATAAAAAAAAGGAAAGTAAGTAACAAACTCTTTATTGATTTCACCTCTTGGATACAAAAAAAAGTCATTTCATTCAAGAAATTATGACAAAATTCTAAGTAGTAAAAACTCATTCTTGAATTCGCCGTTTACATGCACAATACAGAAATTTCATTCTATGGGACCTCTACACGTGATTAAACACGTTTTGAAACTACATGCTATTTGCTTGCCTTTCCTTGGCACCTTTCCAAACGAGAGGGGATTCCCCACTGGGTCCTACACATTGCAAAAAAGTGGCCAGTACGAAAACTCCACGTTTTCAACCAGACTGGTTTTTTAGACAACACCAATAAAATATGCGAAGTCGACATAGCTTTGTTTCATTTTTTCAAGGTTAATTTAGACGATGCTACGTGCGCGCACGTAACCTCGTCTAAAATAACCTTGAAAAAATGAAATAAAGCTATATCGACTTTGCATATTTTATTGGTGTTGTCTAAAAAACCAGTCTGGTTGAAAACGTGGAGTTTTCGTACTGGCCACTTTTTGCAATGTGTAGGAACCAGTGGGGAATCCCCGCTCGTTTGAAGGTGCCAAGGAAGACAAATAGTATGTAGTTTCAAAACGTGTTTAATCACGTGTAGAGGTCCCATAGAATGAAATTTCTGTATTATGCATGTAAACGGCGAATTCAAGAATGAGTTTTTACTACTTAGAATTTTGTCATAATTTCTTGAATGAAATGTCTTTTTTTTGTATCCAAGAGGTGAAATCAATAAAGTTTGTTACTTACTTTCCTTTTTTTATAATTTCTTGAATTAAATTTCTACATCGTGTATCTAAGTCGTGAAAACAATAAAGAGTTTGTTACTTACTTGGAATTTTCTCATAATTTCTTGAACGAAGTGATTTCAGGAAAGAGTTTGTTACTTGCTTACAATTTTTTCATAATTTCTTAAATGAAATTTCTGTATTGTGTATCCAAGAGTTGACTTCAAGAAAGAAATTGTTACTTACTGAGAATTTTTTCATAATTTCTTGAATCAAATTTCTAAATCGTGTATCTAAGTCATGAAATTCTTTAATTAAATTTCCGTATTGTTTATCAATTAGTTGACTTAAAGAAAGAAATTGATACTTACTGAGAATTTTTTCATAATTTCTTGAATTAAATTTCTACATCGTGTGGCTAAGTGAAAATTGTTTGTGATAAAGAGAAAAACAAAAGTTACTTACTTGCGATTTTTCATAATTTCTTGAATGAAGTATCTGTACTGTATATCCAAGAGGTGAAAACAAAAAGATTTTGTTACTTACTTACAAATATTTTCATAATTTCTTGAATGAAATTTCCGTATTGTGTAACCAAGAGTTGACTTCAAGAAAGAAATTGTTACTTACTGAGAATTTCTTCATAATTTCTTGAATTAAATTTCTACATCGTATATCTAAGTCGAAAACAATTAAGAGTTTGTTACTTACTTAGAATTTTGTCATAATTTCTTGAACGAAATTCAAGAAAGAAATTATTACTTACTGAGAATTTTTTCATAATTTCTTGAATCAAATTTCTACATCGTGTATCTAAGTCATGAAATTCTTGAATGAAATTTCCGTATTGTGTATCCAAGAGTTGACTTGAAGAAAGAAATTGTTACTTACTGAGAATTTTTTCATAATTTCTTGAATTAAATTTCTACATCGTGTAGCTAAGTGAAAATTGTTTGTGATAAAGAGAAAAAAAAAGTTACTTGCGATTTTTTTCATAATTTCTTGAATGAAGTATCTGTACTGTATATCCAAGAGGTGAAAACAAAAAGAGTTTGTTACTTACTTACAAATATTTTCATAATTTCTTGAATGAAATTTCCGTATTGTGTATCCAAGAGTTGACTTCAAGAAAGAAATTGTTACTTACTGAGAATTTCCTCATAATTTCTTGAATTAAATTTCTACATCGTATTGAAATTTCAGTATTGTGTATCCAATAGGTGAAAACAATAAAGACTTTATTACTTACTTGCGATTTTATTATGATTTCTTGAATGAAATATCTGTATTGTGTGCAGGAAGCGAGTTCAAGAAAGCTATTGTTACTTACTTACAATTTCTTCATAATCTAATGAAATGAATAAAACTATTCTAACGAATAAAGACGGGTTAAGCTTAAAGATATTTATTGCTTAAACGTATTAACAGATTTTTTTTTAGAAAAAACAAGAAAAGAAAAAATCATCTTGGAGGCTATTAATGTAGTTGTTAAGTAGAGAAATACTTCATCAAACTTTTATACCTTCGCTCAAGGTTGAATGGAGTTATGGCTAGTGAGATTAGTCCTAAAACCATCTGAATTCATTTTGGGGAGGAGTAATAAAACCTCCAGTGGGAATTTCTTAAGAAAAACACTTACATTAAAAAAAATACTAAATGTTCCATTATTACCTAAGTAGGCACGTCAAATACGAAATACTAAATTTAACTTCTCAAATAATAAGTCCCAGTAACCTAACGCTAATTAAAATATAAAAAAAAAACAAAAAAAAACTAGGTCCGAAAACCCAAACAGCTAAATTAACTATTCTAATTCATGATTTCAGGCACGTAAAACCACAAAATACTAAAGTTACCTTCTCGAATAATAAACCCCAGGAGTCAAACACGCACGAAAATCTAAAAAACCTAGGTCTGAAAACCCAACTTGGACTTGCAAACATCAACCCGGACATGCAAACAAAAAGAATCAATGAAATAAAATCAAAGTGAACTTTGAAAGATCAAGAGAATGTAACTGTGACAAGCTAAACCACGACAAAGCATTACTGAAATAATCAAACTCTTGCATTTCAATGAAAGAAAAACTCAATTCCTCTTAGAATTATTTAAACTAAATACTTACCCCACCTCTCACTGAAAGTTCAGAAAGACGCAAAAGGCTTATTTATAGTCGACTCTCGTGGAACTCAAGACTCATTTAACTCAACCCCCTTGCAACTGAACCCTCCTTGTAGCTGAACCCCTGTATAACCGAAAACCTGTACAACTGAACCCCCAAGTTACTGAACCCTCGTGCTACTGAACCCTCGTGCAACTTGATCCAATTTAACTAAACCCCTGTGTAACTATATCCCCTTTAACTGAACCCTCGTGCAACTGAACTCTCCATGTAACTAAACCCCTGTATAACCGAAACCCTGTACAACTGAATCCCCATGCTACTGAACCCTCGTGCAACTCAACCCAATTTAACTAAACCCCTGTGTAACTATATCCCATTTAACTGAATCCCTCGTGCAACTGAACCCTCCATGTAACTGAACCCATGTATAACCGAAACCCTGTACAACTGAACCCCCGTGCTACTGAGATTTCTCATAGGCCACTGGGCTAATTTGGCTTTTGTGTGTGTCCCCATTGTTTTTGTGTGGGTTCCATTGTAACTGAATCCTCGTGTAACTGAACCCCAAGCAACTGAACCCCCATGCATCTGAACCCTCGTGCAAGTGAACCCTCTTTAACTAAACCCTCATGCAAACAATTCTGAGTGTAGTCTACTATTCTTTAATTAGAAGCATCGTACATATTGTTTAAATACTTATTTTTTCATTTTCCAGATTCAAGATTTTTATTTAACACAAATGAATAGACAAGCTGAAGTATTTAAAACAGAGCCAACATGAGCTATGATCGCAATGAATGGTACTTGTTATGCCTCCAAAATTGACTCCCCCTCCCCCTCTCCTACTCTCCCCTGCCCCTCAGAAATGGGGGAACGAAGGGAACGTCTTTAACTGAACACTCATGCAAACAATTCTGAGTGTAGCCTACTATTCTTTAATTAGCAGCATCGTACATTTTGTTTAAATACTTATTTTTTCATTTTCCAGATTCAAGATTTTTATTTAACACAAATGAATAGACAAGCTGAAGTATTTAAAACGAGCCAACATGAGCTATGATCGCAATGAATGGTACTTGTTATGCCTCCAAAATTGACTCCCCCTCCCCCTCTCCTACTCTCCCCTGCCCCTCAGAAATGGGGGAACAGAGGGAACGTCTTTAACTGAACCCTCATGCAAACAATTCTGAGTGTAGCCTACTATTCTTTAAATAGCAGCATAGTACATTTTGTTTAAATACTTATTTTTTCATTTTCCAGATTCAAGATTTTTATTTAACACAAATGAATAGACAAGCTGAAGTATTTAAAACGAGCCAATATAGAGCTATGATCGCAATGAATGGTACTTGTTATACCTCCAAAATTGACTCCCCTCCCCCTCTCCTACCCTCCCCTGTCCCTCAGAAATGGGGGAACAGAAGGAACGTCTTTAACTGAACCCTCATGCAAACAATTCTGAGTGTAGCCTACTATTCTTTAATTAGCAGCATCGTACATTTTGTTTAAATACTTATTTTTTCATTTTCCAGATTCAAGATTTTTATTTAACACAAATGAATAGACAAGCTGAAGTATTTAAAACGAGCCAACATAGAGCTATGATCGTAATGAATGGTACTTGTTATACCTCCAAAATTGACTTCCCCTCCTACCCTCCCCTGCCCCTCAGAAGTGGGGGAATGAAGGGAACGTCTTTAACTGAACCCTCATGCAAACAATTCTGAGTGTAGCCTACTATTCTTTAATTAGCAGCATCGTACATTTTGTTTAAATACTTATTTTTTCATTTTCCAGATTCAAGATTTTTATTTAACACAAATGAATAGACAAGCTGAAGGATTTAAAACGAGCCAATATAGTGCTACGATCGCAATGAATGGTACTTGTTATGCCTCCAAAATTGACTCCCCCTCCCCCTCTCCTACTCTCCCCTGCCCCTCAGAAATGGGGGAACGAAGGGAACGTCTTTAACTGAACCCTCATGCAAACAATTCTGAGTGTAGCCTAGTATTCTTTAATTAGCAGCATCGTACATTTTGTTTAAATACTTATTTTTTCATTTTCCAGATTCAAGATTTTTATTTAACACAAATGAATAGACAAGCTGAAGGATTTAAAACGAGCCAATATAGTGCTATGATCGCAATGAATGGTACTTGTTATACCTCCAAAATTGACTCCCCCTCCCCCTCTCCTACCCTCCCCTGCTCCTCAGAAATTGGGGGAACGAAGGGAACGTTAGATCCTATTTTAAATTGACAATACTTTTCAAACGTTACTTGTGTATTATACAGACCACATCGGAGAGGTAAAGCTAGGTCAAGTCACAATGTCATTCTATCGTTACTTTTCAATTAAGCTATTGAATACCTTTTACCAATGTCTCTTGTAGGCGTCAAATCTATTAAGTATCTGAGCATATTCTTTGTATTGTTGATGGAAGCATCCCATTCTTTAATTACCCGTGAGGCATTCTTAACCAACGCAATACCTTGATACAAATATCTTTTCACAAATAGAGTTATTTTTACGTCACAATTTTCAACTTAAAACCATTCTAATTATAACATCCCATAAATGGAATTTCTTTTTCGCAAATTGAGTTAGCTTAATGCAAATGAGATATCATTTTGATATCTCTAATAGTGTATGCGATACTGGAGCGAGATCTCAGATACCTTTAAGCTACAGGCTATTAACCGGATTCCATATGTACCCACAAAAAAAATTTCAATTGCCAAAAAAAATAATAATAAAACATGTTATGATGAAAGTGCTTCAAAAACCCATCTGGCTGCGTCATAAGAGACATGTATACCATGAATTAGAAATCCGATAAATTGTGTCAGAAAAACTTGAACCAAACCAGATTATACCCACCTAACCAGATTATACCTCTGCCAACCCATGTAGGGTTCATTGTAATAGGCCACTGGCCTGTGGCAAGGCATATTACGCAATCACTGGCTGGACTGTGAATTGCCTTACTACTGTCCCCCACGCCCTTTTTCCCCAAACCCATCCGATAAAAAATTTTGAGATAGCAGTTTTGTTCAAAATAGTTCAAACATCAGATAATAAAAACTCCGAGGTTGACACCAACCCATTTTTTCGCTTTGATATTGTTACTTTGATATCAGTTTTGATACTTTGATGAATATTTGATTTTTTTAAGTTTGGTTTTGAAATAAGGAATTTTTAAAAACTTGAAATTTTTTGTAATCAAAAACGAAAGAGAATTAATTTAAAAATAACTTTCCGAAAAATAGGTTTTTCAAAGAAAAGTAAAGTCCATTTTAAACTTAAGCTAATTAGGTACAAAACCTTTTAAAATTCTAACGCAAGACGAAACTAAATTCTTATTAAAGAAAAAGTGAAGCAGTAAACGAGAAGAAATTAAACGAAAAATAATAGCAAAAAACATAAAGAAGGCAACACTACCTATTAACTAGCTGGACCCAAATGGATCGATGCTTGGACCGAGTATGAAAATCAACCTTAACCCGAAAAAAAAATATTTTCATATTGAAGCATAACTGAAAATATGCACAAGCAGGACTTGAACACATCATTAATGCAGATAAACATGCAATAGATATTAATGGAAATTAATAAATAATTCTTTAAACGAATGAAACTTAAATTGAGTATGCAAATTAAGCTTGAAACGAAAAAAAAATTACTACAAACAAGAGTTTGGGTATGACCTCCTTCTCTCACTGTAAAAGTCTTAAACCTACTGCACTGTAAAAGTCCTTGGTGCTTTACTGAAAACTATATGTGTCTTGAACAGTCTTGGAAAGTATAAACAACATCAAATTAAATATTTGATGTATGATGAGATAAGTTGTGGAAAGACCCGTCAGTTCAAGATTTTATTCCACCGTTATTTTATTTTCATTTTCAATGCTGTAAGAACTGGAAAAGAGAATATTTGTAATGTAATCTGTTTTCAGTGAGGTCCCATGACGCAGTTGACTTTTGGTTTTTATTTATAGTTGGGAAAGGAGGCAGTATCCAAACAATTGTTGTAGTAAAACTATATTCGTCTTTAACAACTTTAAAAAGAGCTAATAAATTAAACTGAATATTTGATGTATAATGATGTTGCTGAAAGCTCATCAGCTCAAAATGTTACTATAATTTTAATGTTTATTTTCAATATTAAGTACAAAAGAAAATATTTGTCATAAAATTAGTTTTCAGTAAAGCGCCAATGACGTAGTAGGTTTTAGACTTTTACAATGAGAGCAGGAGATCATACCCAAACTCTTGTTTGTAGTGATTTTTGTTCGTTTCAAGCTTGATTTGCCTACTCAATTTAAGTTTCACTCGTTTTAAGGTTATTTATTAATTCACATTAATATCTATTGTATGTTTGTTTGCATTGGTTGTTTATTTAATTTCTGTTCGTTTTAAGTTTCATTTATACTTCAATAGGAAAATTTTTTTTTTCGTTTTAAGCTTGGATTTCAAATTCAATCTGAGCATTACTCGCTTTAAACATCTATTTATTCATTTATATTATTACTTGTTGTATGTTTTTACTATGATTGTTTATTTAATTTCTGTTTGTTTTGGGTTTCATTTATTCTTTAAAAGTAATTTCTGGTCGTTTTGAGTTTGAATTTTAAAAGGTATTTGTATCTGCTGAAATGGCCTTTAATTTTATTTGAAAAACTTATTTTTTAGAAAGTTTTTTTAATTAATTTTTGAAAGCCCTATAACAGATCATCTAACCAAGGGTATGAAGAATTAAAACTGCAAAGGAAAGAAACAATTTTTAATGCTAGATTTGAAAATTTTGTTGCTTTGCAACTTAATACTTATTTTAAGCCTTTATTAAAAAAAAGGCAGTAACCCCAGTAACCTGAGTTTTACTACTACTCCAAAAGAAAATTCTGCAACACATACACACATTGAAATAAATTAACACCAAACTGGTTTGTCAAGGGTGAGAAAAGTTTACTTGGAATTAAGTTTCTCAGTGATCTAGAAATTGGAATTTAAATTTGTGCAATACTGTGTTTGAACCTTAAACGACGCTTGAAGCAGTATTTTGTTTCTTTAGGTCATCAGTACATGAAAGTGTTTGGAGAACAAACAAAAAGATCCAGAACTAGAATAAAAATTGTGTGTGAAGTTTGTTTTGAAAGAAAGAAAGAAAGTATTACAAATTTGACTCTGATTATTAAGCTACCCACATTCAAAAGCATCATAGGGAGGAACTGAAAAACGGTACCAAAGGGAAGATAAGACCAAAGATTATGCAAAATACGACTTTTTGATATTCCAAAATGGTTACGGCTATAAAGCTCAAAGAAAAGTGCAGAAGGCCATGTCACGAGCAAACTTTAACTTGAAATTAAGATAGCTTAGTGCAATTGAAGTCAACAGAAAGCTTAGTCTGTTTTCAGTCGTACCTTTTGTTTTAGTACTTAGTAGCTGCAGCCACCTCATCTCTTGTATTCTGGAACTGCTAAAGATTTTTCTCACAAAAGTTCAACAAATGTCCTAGTTGTTTGTACATGATTTAATAGGATAGACTCCCAAAGTCTGGACAGAATCTTGCTTTTAAATCCAAGTTTGGTTTTTTCAGATATGATACTGTGAGCATTTGTGATGGTCTGGGCTGTCCAGTACTAAACTGTACCCCATACTAAATGGTACTAATTATAATAATAACCCGGATATTATACTGTCCAAAACCTTAGAGATATTGGCTTATACACAAATATATATACACGGTATAGCAGTACTACTATGCTGCAGATCTCTACAATGTTGAGCTTGCTCTCTACTTTTGTGGTTCTTACTCTCTTTTCTTTTGAGGTACGCTTTGAAATGGAACTGAACTGAACTAAAGCGTACCAAATTGCCTGCAAGAAACAAAGATGAATATAGTTTTGATATTAGGCTACCTTTCAAGTTTAATAGGTTATGGTCAGGTTTCTCTATAAAAGTGTTTGAATTTGCTTCGAGCTTTTCAATTTTTTTGGAATGCGTGAAATAAATACAAACAAACAACTGTGGTAAAATAAAAGTAACGCTTCAGACATTTCTTGAGGAAGTTTGATGTGGTCCATCCTTGACAAAATTGAAGAAGATGCGACTGAAAAAATCGAAGTTACTTATCCTCTCAAGTCTGACAATGAAATCTGGCAAAAAAAAACATTGGAAGAAGTTCGCTGTTCAGAAATTGATCACAAAGAAACGGTATGAATCAACAATATCTTCGCTCTTCTTTCTTGTATTATTGACTTGCAAAACACTGACACTTGAAATTAAGTTGGATTCCATCACTAACGAATTATACGCTGCAATGCAAGTGCTAGACATGGGGCAATCAATAAGTGAATATGGAACAACGCTTATAAGTCAGTCAGAGAAATTCATTTGTCAGAAAGTGTCAAGAATAAAAGGAATTGAATCAGAAGCCGAAAGCTTACAGCAAGGTGGAATCATAAGAGTTGAGCTCAATCCAGGGCTCAGGAAAAAAACTTTAAGACTCAAAAAAGCTCTAGGTTATCAAGCTTGAACCATTTCAGCCGAAAATCAATTTTCCAATAAAGGAGGAAATCCAATTCCAGAGTTTCAAACACCAGTTGTGGTATGTTAGAAACTGGCAAAACAAGTACCCACATCTAAAGTATCATGTCAAGAAAGATTTAGCCTACTGCTTTGTCTGTCTTGTTTTTAACTGGACCTGGCCGCAAATACAGAAACAAAGATTCTTCATTTTAACAGGAACTAGAAACTGGCACAAAATGTGAAGCTAGGGCGCCATGGCTGGAATGCTTGTCACTCAATTCCAATCAAATGGTCACAAAGTTTCTGCAGGTGATCTTATTTGTTATATAGAGAGATAAATAATTGCAAAGCTTAGGTAACAAGGAGAAACTAATGAAAGATATAGAGTCAGAAAAAGAAAAGGAAAAAGGGCTTCGTAGGATATACATGTTGTTAGGTGTTACCAATGCTGTAGGTAAACAAGTTCTGGCATTTCTTGGGAAGAATTATGACGGGGAAAATTATGTTTAGCTAGTCGATCTTCTTTTGAGATATAACATCAAAATGGGCCATTGGATAAAAAACCAGAACAAGTCGATTGTCAACGGCTATCTGTCGGGAATTGGCCAAAAAGAATTTATCGCGATCGTTGGAACAAAGCTAGGTCGAAAAATCGTAGCAGAATCTAATGAAGCTAACTTCTTTGTATACAAAACACCCACTGTCAGCCATGAAGAGCGTTTCACTGTAGGTGTGTGGTACGTTGATAGAGAGGGAGTCGCTAGAGAGTGTTTAATTGGTGTTGTAGATTTTGAGTCGAGGATAGGAGCCGATATTGCAGAAGAAATTACACCTGTTTTGTGGAAGGCTTTTATCAATGAAGAAAAACTCACGTTTCAGTGCTACGATTTTGCAAGTAACATGAGTGGGTGCTTCAAGGGAACAAATTTCTAAGAAGTTAAGAATAAATGTTCAAAACCTCATATGCCTTGCCCACAGAGGGATCATTATCGTTTAGAAGTGATAGTGAATTCACTGGTCAAATTACAGTATCGATTAGTTCGGTAAAACATTTAATTTTTTGATAAGATGGATCTGATCTAAATAGCAAGTCAGATCTAGCCACGAGTTTGGCTTGTGATTAGAGTCCGAGCATAGACAAATAATGTGCATTGTCAGTTCAATATATATATATACTGATATTTAGTAATCAGAATGTTTATATTATGTGATTTGTTAAAGTTATAAAAGTAAAAACATTTGTATTTTTTTCAGTAAAGTGTAAATTATGTAAAATCCTTAAAAAAAACCTTATGTGCCCTCAAGGCATAACTTACAACCCTTGCCCTGAGGGCTGGGGGGGGGGGTGTCATCCTCAAAGACCTAGTTTCCAGAATTTTCCACTACGTTAAACACTGGCTATCTGAAAATTTTCATTGGATGTGTTTGGAGGACTGGTGCGCGTAAGAAGGTGGTTAGTTACCCTCCAATCGCTTTAGACTATCAAAAAGGGCACTAGCCCTCTCAATTTCCAATTGAATGAGCCGCTTTTGAAGTTTTTACGACAACTCTATCTATAAAAACCTTATATGCCCCCAGGGCATAACTTACAACCTTTTCCCTGGGGACTCTGGGGTTTTTTTGCCATCCTTAAATACATAATTTCCAGAACTTTCAACTGCGTTGAACAAAATGGCTATATCTAAACTTTGATTGAATGTGTTTGGGGAAATCGTGGGCGTGAGAGGGTGGTCAATTACTCTCCACTCACTTTCGACCATTGAAAAGGGCAATTTCAATTTCCAAACAAATGAGCCCTTTTGAAATTTTTACAACAGCCTTCTATATAAACCTTATATGCCCCAGGGTATAACTTACAACCCTTGCACTGAGGGCTCTGAGGGGGTTATGATCCTAAAATACCTAATTTCCAGAACTTTCAACTGCGTCGAACAAAATGGATATCTCTAATTTTTGATTAGATGTTTTAGGGGAAATGGTGGGCGTGAGAGTGGGGTTAGGTGCCCTTCAATCACTTTCGACTATTAAAAGGGAGCTAGCCCTTTCAATTTTCAATTGAATTAGCCCTTTTTGATGTTTTTACAACATCGCTTTCTATAAAAACCTTACAGGCTCCCAGGGCATAACTTACAACCCTTGCCCTGAGGGTTGTAGGGGGGATGGGTTGTCATCCTTAAAGACCTAATTTCCAGAACTTTTAACTACGTTGAACAAAATACCTATTTGAAAAATTTTATCAGATGTATTTGGGGAATTAGGGGGCGTGAGAGGTGGTTTAGTTACCTTCCAATCAATTTCGACTATTAAAAAGGGCACTAGCCTTTTGAATTCCCAATTGAATGAGCCCCTTTTCAAGTTTCTACGACAAAGATTTCAATAAAAACCTTATATGTCCCCAGGGCATAACTTATAAACCTTGCCCTGAATTATGGGGGGAGTGTCCTGCTTAAAGGTCTAATTTCCTGAACTTTAAACTGCGTGGAACAAAATGGCTATCTCAAAATTTTGATTGGATATGTTTGGGGAAATGGTGGGCGTAGAAGGGTTGTTAATTGCCTTCAAATCACTTTTGACTATTAGAAAGGGCACAAGCCGCTTCAATTTCTAATTGAATGAGCCCTTTTCGAAGTTTCTATGACAACTTCGATACGAAATGCCCTGCTCTAAAGGAAAAAAAATAAATATACATAGTGCCAACATTGTTCTTATATGCCCGTAGGACATAACTTAAATCCCTTGCCATGATGGCTATGGGAGAGTTTCCTCCACAAAAACATATTTTCTATATGGAACTCAACTATGCTGAACAAAATGGCTATCTCAAAATTTTGTTTGGATGTGTTTGGGGGAATGATGGGCATAGGGGGGGGGCTAGTTGCCCTCCAATCACTTTTGACTATTAAAAAGGGCACTAGCCCTTTAATTTCTACTTGAATGAGCCTTGTTTGAAGTTTCTACGACAACGCCTTCTATAAAAACCTTATATGTCCCCAGGGCATAATTTACAACCCTTGCCCTGAAGGCTGTTTGGGAGTGTCCTTCTCAAAAACATAATTTATATCTGGAAATCAAATACGCTGAACGAATTGGCTATCAGAAAATTTTGACAGGATGTGTATGGGGAAAGGGTGGGCGCTGAAGTTGCCTTCCAATCACTTTCGACTATTAAAAAGGGCACAAGCCTGAAGGTTCTACGACAACTTCTTCGATACGAAATGCCCTGCTCTAAAGGAAAAAATAATAAATAATACATTGTGCCAACATCGTTCTTATATGCCCTCAAGGCATAACTTAAAACCCTTGTCCCGATGGTTTCAGGGGAGTGTCCTCCTCAAAAACATATTTTATATCTGGAAATCAACTACGCTGAACAAAATGACTATCTCAAAATTTTGATTGGATATGTTTGAGGGAATGATGGGCGGGGGCTTAGCTGCCCTCCAATCACTTTCGACTATTAAAAAGGGCACTAGCCACTTCAACTTCCAATCGAATAAACCCTTTTCGAAGTTTCTACGATAACTCCTTTGATACGAAGTGCCCGGGTATAGAGAAAAAAAAAATAATACATTGTGCCAACATCGTTCTTTAATTAGGCAGCGCAGTAGCGCTGTCCTCTGATTGATTTTGCTTTTGTACCTGAGTTTTCTCTACAGTAAATAATAATTTTCCGCTACTAATAAACATTATTTTAAGGCATAAAAAACGAAGTAAAAATCTCTGTTGTCGTCGGCACCTATCCGATTTCGTTGGCACATTTGGGACATCCCCCTCCCCTACCCCCATTGGTGAAAGGCTAGTGACAACCCAGTCCACAATAATAGTGGCTCTGTCACTACTATAACTACAATGGAGAGGGGTTAAAATTTGTCTGGCATATGGTTAGTTACCATAAGGTAAAAGACTTGACGTGAGCATACGAGATAGTTTTAAATCTTGAGTATTCAGTGCTACATACAAAATTAAAGTGGCTGAAATTGAGTCTTGAATTTTAGTTAACTATAAAAGTATGTTTTTTAATATTTAGAGACATAAAACTTCTCCATACTGAGTATATTTATAACCTTAAACTTTGAAACAGGAAAAACAATGTATCTAGCTGCATTCTTTAATTTTTAATTATAGTCTGCTTTCTCAGTTTTCAATTTTAGTGTGTATAATGCCTGTGTTTTACAATATTTAGTAATGTCTTTCATTCCATTTCAGCGCATTGGTGTTGTTCTAGGGTTTAATAAGCCACTATTTCCTCAAATGGATCAAGAGGAATTCTGTTTGAAGTGGAACAACTACCTTGATATATTTCATGGAACTTTTGTATCATTGCTGAACAGTGAATACTTCACAGATGTCACACTTTCCTGTGATAGTCAAAGTATAAAATGTCATAGACTTGTTCTCTCAGCATGCAGTTCTTACTTTGAAACACTGCTTCTTGGGATCTCAAACTCCCATCCTATTATTATTCTAAGTGATGTGAAATTTAATGATATGCAAGCTTTGGTCAGGTTTATGTACACAGGTGAAGTAACTCTTGCACAAGCTCAAGTAAACTCATTGATAAAAGTAGCTGATATGCTTAAAGTTAAAGGTCTTGCTGACCTTGATAATACAGCTAAACAGCTACAGAAGCCTAGTTATCCTTCTGAAAGGACTCAAATGACTCCACCCCCTGTGAAGAGAAAGAGAATTGATACAAACTCAGATAATAGTGTCCAGTTTGAAGATACTTTACAAAATGTAGTACCTCCTGCAGCAAGTGGCACAAATAATAACTCTGTAAACTATCCTGCTGAAACCTCTGTTAATGAAACAGATGATGCAGCATGCCACTCATTTGTAAGTTTGTTTCATTAAAATTCACTTTATTTGAAATCTGAAAAGATTATATTATCCTTATGTTATATCTAGACACTAGGGTCTACCTTCCCCATCCCTGCCTGAAGTAAGATTGCTTATAAATATACATTTTGCAATTGCAAACTGTCAGGGAGAAGAAACTAAAAATTTTAGTTTATGTGTCTTTATTTTCAAAGTTTCGGTAATTTTCTTTTATTGATTAGGTGGCAGTGGCTTATTTAGGATTTCTTTCCGGGGGGTGGGGGGGGGCACTAGCTAAAAGCTGCCGGAATTCCAGAAACTTACCAACAACTAAGTAGATTACAGTTATAGCTCCCTTTTTGTGCTTATTTATTGCTATAGTACTAAAAAGGCAAAATAATGAATTCAATTAACCAAAATGAAGACCTACAATCTTGATAATCCTTGAATCAGATACAAAACAAAATATGCACTGTAATTACTTCTTATATTCTAATCCGTCTTGATTTCTTCCTGAAGTTGCTTAAAACATCATCAATATCCACCTTGATATTGCAATTTATAGACATATATACAAGACCATTCAACCTTTCCTCTCCTGTCCGATTTATGAGGTGAGTTTTAAATTGCTTAATATGCTAATTGAATGCTCGGAAGATGTTGTGGTAACAGGGCGAATACAATCAAGATTGAATATACAGATGAAAAAAAAAAAAAAAAACAGTTGTTGCACAGACCAAGATTTTTAGAACCTTATCAGGGTGATGAGACTTGCCTATGTACCTCCATTTGGCTTACCAGACAGTTAGCTGAGCAAAAATGCTAGTCTCAAAGAAACAGAATTGTTGTTTTTTCTGGTTTTTGCAGCTTCATCACAACATTGACTTTCTAGAGCATCAACAATAAAATAAAGGAACAGAAGTTTGATTTGAAGTGCTGTAGCTTAGTGGTTAGGAAATATCAACTTGAGTTCTTCATATAGCTGCTCAAGGTATAAGGAGAAGAAACTCTTAGAAAAAAAAAAGAGAATTGACTGAAGAGAAGAATCACCAACCTTGGCATCTTGGTATTGAGGCGGGTGTCCCGACACTTTTAGTTGTCTTAACTGTTTTTCCATAAAAAGAAAGAACATCTACTTCGACTAGCTCCCTTAATACAGGCTTGCGCTATGAAATAAAAAGCTCCAGAAAAGTGACAATTCAACAAAAGGCCCTTTTTCCCGCCATACTCACAAAATAAAGGAGCTATTGCTTTTTTGTACGTGGCAGAGTAGAAGCTAATGACTCAGTTCATTTGGGGGAAGAGGAAGAAAAAAACAACAATTTTTGCAAATATCTATATAGCATTTGAATTAAGTCCATTCTAGAGGCCTTTACCAGGGCAAGATTTAAGTAATGCAAAATACAGTTCATGTTAATGGTAAGTGGATACTGCTTCTGTATCTCAGCTTTAGCGCCCTTGTACAAACTGGACATGCTCCTACCTTCATCATACCTTTGAAAAGTTGGTTTAATTCTCAAATTTTTCAACTAAAGCATTTAAATATTTTTCAGAGATTGAAACATAAAATGTAATATTTTCCTATCCAATGACCAATAGGCGTTTTACGTGGCTTTGCTAATCCACATTATCCTCATTTTAATTGAAAAAGGCCACAGGCCTTCCTCCTAAGTATATTTCCCTTACTGCTAATTTGACTGCCTTTTTTGAAAGAGGAGCTCTGACGCCTTACCCCTCAAACTATGATAAAAAACGACCTATTTCATATTCTTTTTTTCATACTTTATTCAATTCTTATGCTAATTCCAAGAGGAGATTGGAGAACTGATCTCATAGGCGCCCTTCCCCTTCCTTTGCAGGCCTTAGGAGACAGGGCTGGTTCGGAAAATGAACCAAGCCCGTGGAGGACATGGGGCGAAAAACGCAAGTATGGTTGTCAAACAATCCGTTCTTGCATACCTTGGCTCATCAAAGATCTTCTTCTCTTATTTCAGCTAGGATTTTATAGAACACGTTGTTGGTTAAGACAAGGAAGAATCGTGTACGCTTTTATTTCAGCTTGAGTTATGAGACTAGAATGCTGGTAATTAGAAACAGCCACTGCAACTCTATTTCTTGTATCCGTCTTCATTTCACCCCATGTTTTACATGAAATTATAATACTCCTCCCCTTTCTATTCGTTTTGAATCGGCCACTTTATAAGTTTAAAAAGTTTTATGAATTTTGTAACTTCACTGCTGTATTAAAGAAAGTTAGTGTATTACTATGGTTAGGATTTGCAAGTATACTATTATAATTTGAAGTTAAAAAGAAACTCTTGTTTAAGTTTTCATGTTGGTCATGTCATAGTTCATTTACATTGTCAGGGAATTGTCGTTTCATCTCATAGCTGACAGTAATAATTATTATTATTATTATTTATTACCCACTATTAAGCATACAAAATGTTGTAGATGGAGTTCAAAAAAAGAAAGAAAATAACAACAAAATATCCAAAGAAAATTCAACTACAGAAAAGCAAGTTAAGAATTCAACAAAAACTACGACGAAAAAAGAAGAAGACAAATTTAAGTCATTGTGACGTATAACGAAGAGTAGCTTAGTTCAAATGCCTTTGCAAGTCGAGCACGGCGATTCAGTGCAGCTATGAGCAAATCAGCTATACCATACTTCAGTGATATTTTCGAATTCCTCATCCAAATTGGAAGACAAAGCAGATACTTGCCATATCTGTAGAAAGTAGACCGAATACTGTGGCGATCACACGAAGTAAATATTTTCCAAAACGGAGATAGGGCTAGCACATGTGGCAAGACAAAAGCGTTATACACCCGTGCGAGTAGAAAACGGTTAAAGTGGCACTTCATTGAAACGAGGATTCCATAAGCTCTGCGTGTCTTTACAGCAAGCAACGAAACAAGGCAATCGCGAAATTTTTTAAGATCGCTACATATTGGACGGCTGAGGTACATAATCTTAGATGAAGACTTAATTGGATAAATTCCAAAAATAACATCAACTGGTACACTATCTTTAACGCGGTTATTATATACGAGAACTTCACTCTTCTGAGGATTGAAAGAAAGACATATGTTACCGTACTCCTTACTCAAAACACGGAAATTCTCTTCGATGCCTACAAGTGTTCTACTCGCGTTCAGATGTCGTCGGCATAATTGATCAACGAAACGTTGAGGCCTCTAAAGATACATGTAGACTGAACCGGTTCTTGCGATGAAATAATACTATTATTGAATAGTGGTGGCGAAGTAAGTGCCCCTTGGAGTATTGCCTTCTCTACGGGTATAAGACTAGAAGATAGGGCTAAAGCATTAACACACGGTACTTTTACACGCGCTTTTAATTTACTATGCATGTTCCTCAGTGCGCGTACAATAGACTTATCCACACCAAGCTTCCGAGCAGACAACAATATCTGAAGGTGCACACCGGAGTCGAAAGCGCGGTTGACATCATGACCGGCAAAATACAGTATCTCATTTGAATCATCGGCTTCAATCAACAAATTAGCAATTATATAAAGCACGTGTTCTCTACTCATGTTCTTTTTTAAACTAAATTGGTTATCCGGCGTGTTACATGTAGCACTAAGCCTATTTATAACAAACGATTCAAATAACTTTCACAGTACAGGCGCGACACTTATCGGGCGGTAAGAAGAACACTGCCCCCCGTCTTTTCCCTTTTTTAGTACAGGAGTAATTACACCCATACAGAATAGGTCTGGAACAATCCCAGCATTAAAAATCATTTGGCACAGGAGACAAAGGTGATCGACAAGATTCTGCCTTCCCGCTTGCACATGCAATCCGCACAGGTTATCCACCCCCTGGACAACTTCTTCTTCAGTTTCGAGAGTGCCTCACTGACTGACGAATTAGACACAACAAAATCAACTTCTTGTTCACATTCCTCAAGACTCGCATCGAGCTCAATAGAAAATTTATTTTCCAGATCAGTATTAGGCGATGAAAACTCATGCGTAATATATTTAACCCACTCACTCTCACTGGGCTGAACATCAACTGATTCTTTACGTTTCTTCTTTTTTTAAGAATTCCCACATGCGATTGGGGTATTGCTTTACAGATCTACTATCGCATTCAATAATCAGAGCACGATGTGTAGCGAGGGTTTTTTCGAATCTTCGCTTAGTATATAATCGGATGGAGTTCACTATACCATGCCTTGATCGGCCGTTATTTATCCAATTACGTAACCAGAATTTCGCGTCAACATACGCATCTACAAGATCCGAATTATCGGACCAGTGGGGTATTTCCGAGCCAATCCGAACACGACAAATCGTTACTGCAGCCTTTTCCGCACCATGCAGGGCATGAACTATTTCACAGTATATATTGATCAGTACTTGTTAATCACATACTGCAACTAAAGAAGATTTATGAAGTAGATTGTAAGGGACGCGAATTCTTGCTAAAATATCGTCACATACATTCTGGGACAAAGGGGTATTAATTTTATCCCACATAACTTTCTGATGCCATTTTCTTCTACTGGGCAGATCAGGGTGGGATTTCGAAGACATATTAAGTTGGAAAACATAACCAACTGGTAAATGGTCAGATGCGCTGATAGATGTATCCACATGTGACTGGCAAAAAGGAACTGGTTGATGTGAACACATTATAAAATCAAGAGATGAATTTGCTCCAGAGTTATGCACATACGTGAATCGCTATCATTTTCCATTATGTTTAGACCAGAGCATGCAGTCGAGAGTACTTGGGATCTAGGGCTTTCCGGATTCATCAAATCACAGTTCATATCTCCGGCAACAATGTATGACAAAACTTGGGTGCGACAATTGGCAATATCGTTTGCTAATTTCCGACAAGCACTATCGAACTTGGAATCTGAACTAGATGATGTGTAGTCCGTAGCCATATAAATTGAGAAGATTATTGTCCGTTCGATCTTGATCGCAAGTAAAATATTGGATACTTGGAAAACTGTCGCGCGTAAAGATTTTGGAGCAAGGATTGCGATACCACCTAATAATAGTAGATCTATACCTTACAGAAAACTCATCTGGATGATTAGCCTTTGTACATGGTTGTTATAGGGCTAACTGTTCCATTCTTAATGTTCAGTCTTTCTCGGGCCTTTATAAAACGTGAAAAAGGGAAAATGGTTTATATAGCTGCGATAAAAAAAAGATATTCATTATTAATCCCTTTGACTGGAATGGTTTTGCTAGGAATGAGATTAGTTAAGTACCTTTTAGTCGTCTACCCTTGCTTCAATAACTGGAACAGTAGGAGTCAAAGCGCCATCTTCATCAACTACTCATAATGTTTATGGGAAAAAAAAATTATAAAGAAATAGACAATTTCGTCAATGTATATTGCGCTTTATTCTTAAATATCACTGAGTCATGTCGAGTCAAACAGTTCGTAGTAATGAACTGAATTTAAGGAGCAACTCGGCTGAATAGTAACCAAAACTCTAAAAAACAGAATTTTCATATCAATAGATACAGCAAGAATTAGCGTATTATGCTGATTCCAGGTATACAAGATTAATTAAGTTCAGTGTTACTCATCAAAAGTTATGAGCCTAAGAAGATCTGCCTGGTTGTCAAAAAAGGGGGGAAACACCCCCTAAAAGGGAGGAATCTTAATGAACATCATATTATCAGATTCAGTGTATCAGAAAATCCTAATGTAGAAGTTTCAAGCTCCTATATACGAAAGTGTAGAATTTTTTCATATTAACCTGAAAAAATATCATGGATGCGCGTTTTTTTCTTTTCCCCAGGGGGGTATCGACCCAAAATAATGGTTCTATGATATCGGGAGAGCGTTTAGTCGAACTGAAATTCAAAGTTTTAGTGCCATTTTATGTGACCAAAAAGATTGCAGGGCATCTAGTCATCCTCCCACGCCCAAAGCTGTCTGATCAAAATTTGGAAATGATCATTTTCCTCAGTATAGTTGAAAGATGCAATACCTATATCTTTAGGGGTGATGACTTCCCACAGCCGGTGGGGAGAGGCTGTAAGTTTCGAAATTTGCCTGTCGTTTACGTATAGGATTTGTTATTTGGGAATATACAGACATTTTTTGGAGCTGGGGATTTCGCGCTTTTGGTTTGTCTCCGTGGGAAGAGAAATTTCTGGGGGTTTCTTACGTCAGTATTTCTTCTAAACAGTGCGCCCTAGATGTAGAAAAAAGATTTTGTTTGATAAATATGATTTCCAAGAAACAACACTATCGTTTGAAACCCTGGTATGTTTAAGGTTTGTTTATTTTGGGGAAATTGCCAAAGCTTTGTTTTGAGTTTGGATCAGAGGCATGGATAAAGCAGTAAGGATTACAATTTTTTCTTCAAATCATCCTTATTTAAAAATGAACCATATATCAAGAAAAATGAGAAACAAAATTGATCTTAAATAAGATTGAATGTCTCCAAAAGACGTCAAAAGAATAAAGATACGAAATAAGTACTGCTTTTGAATAGAACAAAAGCCCAAATATTGACAATAAATATAAACTTCCTTCTGCGTCCTTCTATCCTTCCTTCCTCCTTGCATAAACTTCCCCCTGGAAAATTTAATTCCGATAATTCTGCCTGAAAAATTCTTCTTAGCATACTTTAATTTGAAAAAAAAAAAGACTTGACCGTTTTTCAAATCATGCTGCAACCCTCCATGAAAATTTTTCCAAGACGCCTCCCTCTAGTGGGAAGTTTGTCCTGTGGAATATTCCCCCATGGAGAATTTCTCCTGTAGAAAACGTCCCAGACGAATCCAACCCTGCTGAAATTTTTTTTCTGGACAATTCCCCCTGGAACATCTCCACATGTAAAATTGAGCTACCAAAAAGAAATAAAGACAAATAAAATAATTCCATATAGGAATTCTGGAAAATTTGCCCCATGTAAAATTTTCTCTGGGAAGCTCACCCGGAAACTTCTCCTCGTGGAAAATCCTTCTCTCCCCCTCCCCAAAAAATGTCTGCATAGTTGCAGTAAAATTACTATATGTAAACAATTTGCCAATTTCATAACTTACAGACCTTTCCCCAGGTGCTCTATTGGGTCATATCATCTCCAAATTATTTGACGTTTCAACTATACTTTTCAAAATGAATGGCTATCTCAAAACTTATGACTAATTTCGTAGGGAAGGGGGCTCGGGAGGGAGGCTAGTCGCCCTCCTAGCTTTTTGATTACAAATAGCCTAGGGCAAATAGCTATACAAATTCCACATTTTAGCGCTTAAAACTTCTACAGTAGGGTTCTATGACATGGTGTATCTGATAGTGCGACTTTCATTAAGATTTCTTTATTTGTTGGGGTTGGTTTCCCCCTTTTTAGAAAATCAGGCAATTTTCTCAGGCTTGTAGCTTTTTATAGGTAAAGCTAAAATTAATGTTTTTTATTGTTTTTACTATATACAAAGTTCCAAGACCTTAGAGCTCAGTAAATTTAAATCCCTTTGCCCAATTGGACAATAACAGTGGACTATAACTTTGTTGACTTTATTGCTGCCAGAAAATTTTTGAACGTTATTTAACGTTTTAAGAAAGTGCAAAGTTCATAGCAGAAATTTTGTGGAAGCCAATAGCTGAAGAATGTTGGAAAATATCAAATAAACTACCCACACAAATAAGTGTCTAGATATATATAATAGTGTATACTTTTTTAAATATTTTGCTTGGTAAGAATAAGGATTAGACAAAAAAACCTTCATCTAAAGTTTACTTATTAAAAGGAAAAATATACTTAAGAAGATAGTTTTCTCAGCTCCAGGTCTCATTAATTAAGTTATTTGCTATGAAAAATTGCTGCAAAGTTAAATAAAAAATCGGTAGTGTTCTAATATCTGTAAAACACGCGAGGCATCCACTCGACAAAAGTAAAGATTTGACGCTATCTGATGCTGTATAAACAAGTATTCAGTGGTTTCTCACTCTGTGAAATATATTTAAACTTTAGTTTTTTTGGGTTTAGGGGGAAAAAAGCATAAGTTAGGTTACGTATTTAATATATGCTATGCTTTACCCCACCCCCCTAATGTGAAAATATGAAGCCCAATTTTGTTCATAAATTATTATATTTTCATCATATTTTGTTTTATTTCATTAGCATTAACCAAACTTCTCTTCTGGCGTGTTTTACAGATATTAGAACAGTACTAAAAGATCTAAAGCCGAACTAAAGATCCGGGATAATTTAGTTTTGGATTCAATAGAAATATCTGCTATTCAGTGTTTTCGTCTGTCTCCTTGTTTCTGGGGTAGGTTCATGTTTTATGTTTTTGTGAAGATGAATTGGAGTCTTTAAACTTGTTTCTTGACCATTTAAATAGGTTTGACAAAAATATTAAATTTACACTAGAGCTTGAAAAAACAAGAAAGGCTACCCTTTTTAGATATTTTATTAATAAAAAGCAATAGTCGTTTACTTTTCTCCATTTATAGAAAACCAACTCATAATGACAGGTATTTTAATTTTCGTTCATTTTACCTAATTTCAGTAAGAAGGGGAACAGTGATGTCACCGGTTGATAGAGTTTGTAAAAATTGTCCCTAAGGTATGTGGATAGTGAATTATTGCATTTGAGGGATATTTGATTTTGTAACGGCTATTCTGTAAAATTTGTAAATGAAATAGTAAAGAAAAGGTAGATCAAGCATGAAAAAGTTAATAAAAATGAAGGTTCTCAACCTTTAGACCCTAAAAATTCCAATAGATGGTTCCTTACCTTACATACCAACTCCTGTAGAGAAAATTAAATGAGCTATTGAAACATAATATTGCAACTTGTTTTAAATCAATCAGGCCATTGAGTAACTTTCTAAGTTCAGGAAACGATATAATGCGGATCAGTTTGCCAAGTGGAATATGCAGCATTCCTTGCTCTTGCCGATAATCTTAAGTTGGTTGAACACACCAATAATTTCTGGAACGTTTATTTAGCACCGGACCTCAATAGATAATAATCCGGAATTTACAAAACCTCCGGAAAGTTTTACTTCAGCTCTAGCAGAACATATCTTTCCTAATCCGGACCATTTAGTATAGTTCAAGGAAGCAACATTCATTGCAAATGATAAAGGTTTCACTCAATGGTGTCCATAAATTAATAGAGATGCTAGTAATATAAATATTGATTCTGTTTATGACATTATTCTAGAAAATGAACCCATATTTAAAAATAAAGTATTGCAAAATGTCTTAGGGGTTACTTCAAGTAACAAACCTAAGCCACTAGCAGCATCATAAGCTAAGTAATTGTATATTATATTGTTTATGTTAGTCTATTTTAGTTTTAAATATATTTTTTTGTTATAGTTTCTAGTTTGTTTGTTTTTTGTTGTTTTTTTACGCTGAAAACGCCTTGTTGTATACGGCCAAAATAGTCGTTTTATTTTTTTTTGTTTATCTTCGTTTTCATTTACTGGTCATAGACCCATTTGTCGTCTTTATATTCATTTTTTTTGTTTTTCGTAAAGTTAAAAAAGTGATATTCTTGTGTGAGTGGGACAAACTATATTATATGCAATTTCATGAAAAACTTTATTAACTTTGATGACTACGTGGGAGACCTGCATTATGCTGGGTTCCTTAGCCAACCAAACCTGTCGGAAATCTATCAGAAGTTTTTTCCACGAGAGAGGCCAAAATTACTGGAAAACTCCCTTTTCCTGTCATCCTTCTCCTCTTTTTTCCGGGATTGTGGAAGAATTTCCTCTGTCAATCCATAAAAAAATCTAGTGTGAATGGAACATCCCTGTCTATTGATTGATGATAGTAACATTCATTTCTATTGGCATTATTTTCTAGCAAGTTAAAGATGAATTTGCCAAAGGTATTCATGAAGGGGGAAACAATAAGTCAAGTCCATTTGAAGATGATGGAGAAGATTTTGATTATGGCAGTGAAAATGTAAGTATTTTTATTTTCTTATTTATTGTTTTTACTTTTTTTTTTTAGCAAATCATTAATTTTAAGTTTTTATTTTGAAACTTGTCTTTCCCCTTTCAGTCAAGGACCCACGATACAGAAAGATCGCTAGAAAATAGTTACCAGGCTTCAACGAGCTGAAGAAGATTTGAATATGGAATCTATAGCAGCAACAAGCGCTGAAAACGAATGTCTGGTGGCGCATTCAAAATTCCTTGTGCCAATGGCAAAAAGGGCGTATCTGCACGAATAGCAAAAAATTAAGATTGGGTATGTTTTTATTCTGAGGAGTTTTTTTTTTAGCATTTTGTCTGGTAGAATGTCTCTCCATGAGTACAATTTCAGATCCAATTCCACTAATGAGGGATTTCAAGAGCAGAGGGGAGTATTATCTCTCTACTCTACTTTTCACATCTACCTTGCTTTAATTTGCAGTTGCAAGCATTAAGAATTTACGAGTTCCTCAACTGACCGACATTAGCGTGAAATAGTTATACTCTGTGCAATACTAAGTATTTTTGCAAGTTCTCTCCCCTGCCCCCACCCGAACTCCCCCGATGTGACCCAGATCTTTCGACACCCTCTTTGCGCTACACTTATGCACCTAGCGGAAATTTCACGGGAGCGCCACCTAGCAATGCGATCTCATTACACGATTAGCTCGAGGCTCGAAAGCTCGAAATTTAGCTCGTCTCATTAGCTCAAAATTTAAAGGAAAGGAGATGATGCTTGTAAAAACGGCTGTGTACAACGTATTGCACTGTCACACAGACCCCTTTACAACAACAAAAGTCAGCCTTATGAATGTGATAACCAATGAGCAGGCCAGTCCATCGGTTGCGAGCTCCTTACTTGCAGCTGAAGAACGAGGACCTGAAGCTTTAGCCAAGTATGTCAAAGGGGATGAAAAAGCCTTTTCAAAAGTTAAAATAACCCCAATGGATGATGCTTCAAGAAAATCTGGATCGAAAACGAATGCCGTTGGACAAAGCGAAGTTTTTTTAGTGCGTATGACAGTAAAAAGAAGCATGTGAGGGATATATTCCAGCACAAACAGTAGACAAAAAAACCTTGAAAGTATTTTGAGATTTGTACTCGTTTTATATATCCCTCCACTTTTTGAGCTCAGGGATTCTAAAGCACTTCGAAGTGGTGTTAAGTCTACTGTGCTAGAATTTCTAAGAGAGGCCAGTGGCTTGCGTGAATGGCCTGAAAACTCGAACTTCGAAGAGGAACGTTGCTTGTATGGGCGTGAAGCCTTTCTTTTCGACTTCATGCCATTGGTTCGCCAAAAGCCACCAGCTGAACATGAAACCGTCGAAATCTATGCCATGCGGTTGCTTAAAGCCGTGTTGAAAGGGATACCTGAAACAACAAGTGAATTTCATATCGTGGGTGACAGGTATGACGCACTTTTTGGTCACACTGATCCAAATGGTGGATCTATATCTTTGAAGGACTGCAGTGGTTATCACCAGTTCCGTGGCCGCTGCTCGACAGTCTACTCCTTTTCGACGAGCTGAAAAATTTGAAACTGGACAAAGATTGTTGCAAATACAAAGAGCAAAGCAAATTGGATGAAAACAATTTTTGAAACATGGGACACACATGGACTGGACTTTTTAAGCAGCTTAAGTACTGCCAATACCTTGCATGTATGGTTGTTTGGAGGATTTGAAGATAGGATGAGAGCTGTATGTCTAAGTCATGATGTTGATTCGCTCAGTTTCGAGGAATTTCTATGTAGCACACATGAGGAAGCGGACACCAGAATGCCTCTACGCGTTGCCTTTTGCTTCAGAAACAGCTTTGAAAGGGTGACTGTTTATGCTAATGATACTGATATAGTTGTGATACTAGTGGACCAATTCCCTCGTCTCCTTAACATTTTTCCTGGAGAGAATGTTGTGCCTCAACCCCTCGTGAAGTTTCCAAATCATTATGTCCCCATTGATCTTTTGTTCCAGAGAACCGAGAAGCAAATGTTGAACTCCCTGGTGTTCATTCACAGCATTTCGGGGTGTGACACAACGAGTTACTTTTTCTCCAAAGGAAAACGGACATTCTTAGCGTCCGCCAAGAAGAGCAGCCTGTACATGGAGATTCAGTGTGCAATACAGAAGTTGAGGGATTAAACCTTCACAGAAGCCAGTATGCTCTCCTTCCAAGATGTTGTAAGATAGGTGATAATCAGCGCTTATGGATGGGATCCTAATCAGTTTTCCTTCAGTGATTTACGAGTACACTTGTACCCTCGTTAGAAGGAGCTGAAAGCGTTGTCTCCTACAGAGGAGGCGTTTGTGGAACATTATAAGTGTTCTTACTATCAGCTTGCAATCTGGAATGCCTCATTGATTGCAAGACCATGTCTGCCAAGCCCTTTGAGTTATGGATGGCAATTTTCTGGGCAAGATGTTGTTCCTGTTGTTTTGAGCGCTTCCTCGCTTCCGTCGGAATATTCACAACTCTTTTGTGGGTGTAGGAAAAAGTGCACCAAGAACTGTAAATGCCTTCCTCGATTTTGTGATGTTTTGTGTGCTTGTGCCGGAAAGTGTGATAATTCGCCCGAAGATTTATAACACATGCGTAATTTGTTGTCATTTTCTTTAGATTCTTTTTCTTTCTCTTTTTTTTCATTAAAAGCTCTATTTCTGCAGCTAATGTGTTTATTTTGGACGTACTTCTGTCGAGGCTAGGAATCAATATCTGTGCACTCTAATTTATTCCAAGTGGCTTCTATTTTGACGCAACTAACAGAATGGAGTTGCAAATGTGTTGTCACAGGACCTTTAACTGCCCGACTCTCCCCAAGTCTTATTTGATTTATATGTGTTCTACTGAGGACAGTCCTTGGATATAGGGCCAAAATATTCGTTTTGGGGTCTGAACAAGTTTCACTGACTTAGAATTACCCACATGCTTTTTGTTTAATGAATAAAAATAATCCGAATGTTTTTGCTTCATGTCCGGGAGCCTCTCTAAAAGAAAAAGGGAAACTTTAAGGAAGAAAAAACAGCTAAAAAAATAAACATCTGTAAAAGCAACAACTAAAAACACTAGAGAAAGAAAGAGAAAAAACAAAACAAATAATTACAACTAATATTCTAAATACAGAACTGCTATTACTCACTGAAAAAGACAAAAACTAATGTCTATAATTTCTTCGAAATACTATAGTTTTTATAGGTTCTATAATGTCTCTTTACAATCACTGGATAAATGGGATCTATTAAAATTGAAGATTATATTTTTTTGATAAAAAGAAAGATCATAAAACCCCAGGTCACCACTCTTGGTTAAATTTACCAGGTCAATAACATTTATACTTTATATGGCAGCAGGTCAAAGAAACTTATACATTACAAATTAAACGGATTTTTTATTGGCTGTTTAGCTGTAATCTTGCCAGCTTTGACCTCGTCCTGACTTTTACTTGCATTGGTTTGTTATTTAGTTAATAATGTCACTATGTGTCCTAAATGTATCAGTGAAAATCGCATGTTCATTATTTTTGCCCAACTTTATAACTTCCTGAGCAAAAATGAAGGAAATATTTACTAAATTAATTTTTCAATTTTTTATGTCTCATCATGTCTATCTAGCAATTTCTTCCCATACAAATCAGTCATTTTTTCAAACAATTCATTATACCTCTTCCTTTGAATCTCATTGAGTATCTCTTATTTACAACAGCTAAGTCTTTAGAAAAGTTTTCCCCAAATGCGTCAAGCTTTTCAGCTTGTTCAGATTTCTTATTTGTGTTTTTACTTGAGCTTGAGGTGAATCCGCATTCTGTGCAAACATAATGCGGATCTAGGAAAAAAACAACAAAAAGAAACAAGCTTGTTTATGCCCAATCTATGCGATACCTCCCTCCGTCCCGTTATTACAGATGATACTGTAGTAGCCTTTTTCTTAATTTGTTGCATTGAGGGGAAAAGGAAATTTTCTTTGTATTTTTGTGAAATTATTTGTCCTTCCCTCCTCTATATCATGCCCTGGGATTTGGAGGTGATGGGATTAGTGTTAATTTTTATCTATTTACTGAATGAAATTAAAATTTTATAATACCACTGAGTTTTTTTCTCTATAGTATTCTCTATTATATTCTATAATAGTACTAAATTTTATAATATTACTAAGAGATGCATTATGTGTTTTTGAACTCCAAGTCCATCCTGATTCTATAATGAAAGTGTCCAAATTCACATGATTGATTTTGATTTTTCTAAAGCTCACTGGAAATCTGTCAATGGAAAGGACAGAGGGAATGCCAAACACAAGCTTAAATTCTTCAGGTTAGTCTTTTTTTCCTTAATTCAAGAGTAAGGGAAAGCAAAGTGAATTGTTAAAATCCGTCGGTCTTCTTTTCTGCAAGGAATTATGTGAACAGTTAAAACTCAAGCTCACATACAATAAGAGAATTATGTTACATGTGACCTATTTGAGTTAGAATAACTTTAGATTATAATTTGTTAAAAATGAAAGAATACTAATGTAATAATTTAATGTAAATACAACACGTTAAAATTCACTTTTTGAATCCCTTTTTTCCGTGTTTCCGGAACCGGTATCTAATATTGCGATTCGGCCTCCCTGATTTACGGGAAAAAGTGATTGTGCTTGCGTGAAAGCTGTTGGAATCTGCAGGCCTTACTGCGCACCATAATTTATTTCGTTTTATGTAAATAATTCTTAGGTGTGCAATTTTTTTTTATTTTTTTTTTATTTACTCCACATCTTTTTGTTCATAGTTGGTAATAAATGAATAATTATTACTATTATTGTCCACGGTTGTCATGCGATGTAGTCCTACGGATAATCGATACCCTTTGCATTAGCTGCCCGTATTTGTCTTGTCGCAATTGATGGTCCAGGTTGTTGATTTTCACCTATTGTGAGTTTAATTTTTCGGGCCATTCTCTCGGTCTTATCGCGTTTGATAGCTCAGGGGGTGGTTCCAAAGAATCATCATTTGTAGTAATTGCAAATCTTCGTTTTTGGTTCTTTCTACTAGCTTTATATAACTGGTTTCTTTCAAAACTGTAAGCTTAATCACGTATCGAATAGATTAAACCTTGCGAAAAACCAAAATAATTTAACAATTTTTAGGTATTTTTCTAGTTTGAATTAAAACATCAAAATTATTGCTCAGACATTTGCAGTTTACACAATAACTGAATGCAGTATTTTTTAGAAACTTGATAACATGAGTGCAGACTTTTATGTTAGTTAATGACATCATTGCAAAAATGATGCATATAAATAAGACGTCACGGACATGAATCTTTTATCCAAAATAAGGCTCTTAAGGAATTTTCAAAAAATTTTGGACCTATATAAATCATTTTTTTTAGGCCTTAAAATCCTAGAAACCCAATTTTCCAAAAAAATATGGAGCCATTTTCGAGAAAAAATAATTACATACATAAATAAATACACAATTATTGCTCGTTTATATTTATCTTGGACTATCTTTTTATTTATAGCCATCACATAACATTAATATTCAAAAGACAAGAAGGTGGGCGGAGAAGAAGAATCGGAATAAATTCGATGCTGATTTGTATATGTCCACTGTCTCCTCAATTCTTTCTGCCATCAAAGTGCCGTTCCACTTACTATGTTCCAGTCTTCCTGAAGCATCTGCCATGATTTTTCTTAACACTTATTACTATCAGATTTTTCTTGCCATGAAAATGGCCGAATCAACAGCAGTCCCTACTAGGAGTGTAAATATTGGCACAAAAAAACCGAGATGGTTCAAGTCTGTTGAGCTTCAGATGGCAAAGCAACGCGCAAAAATATGGTTGAGCATTTGGATTGCATGTGGAAGACCCGTATATGGGAATGTTTTTGAGTTGAAACGGATCACCAACTGAAATATAAAGCTGAGTTGTAAAAATACCATATTATCGGACAACACTTTGCCGGAAATAACACATCGTGGCAAAATATAATCCGAACCGATGGTTTACATAGTTCTTCTCTGATTATGGATGATTGGAACTGTTATTACACGTCAGTTTACGGGATCGAAAATCTTGCCATAAGCAAATATCATGAAGAGGAGGTTATTAGCTGACTTGGAAGTTTTTCAGGACAGGATTGTGCTGTCGCCATATCCCTGGAACAGGTTAAAACCGCCATAAGAAAAGCTCTGTCTAAAGGTAAGAACGGGATAGATGCTGACGGCCTTTTAATAATGCTCTTTAAAAACTTACCTGATAGTTTTTACTCTTATCTGCAACTTCTTTTTCCAGATGTTTGTCACTAGGGGTATTGTTCCCGACAGTTTCCTAAAAGGAATTATAACATCGATTGCGAAGAAAGGGAAAAACAACAATGATTGTAAATCATACAGACCTATCAGTGTATCGTACATTTTAAGTAAAATATTTGAATATGTTTTTTTCCCGAGCTAGACACTGGACTCTTTGGAGATAATTAGCTTTTATTCCAAAAAGTTGTGGGTTGCCCGGAGGCACATAGATTACTAGCAAACGTGCTAATGAAGTCGGAGAGTAAAAGTCACCTCTTTATGTGTGCACCGTTGATTTATCGAAAGCGTTTGATAGCATTAATCACATGCAATATCTTGATGCTCTATTGCACAGCGGCGTAAGTGTGAGTATCCATAAAACTATAAAATTTGGGTACGCAAATTCAACAGTTACTGCCAAATGGAGAGACACAGCTTCAGAACCAATTAAATTCAAAAGAGGCGTGAGGCAAGGCAAGGTTCTTAGTCCTCTCATATTCAAACGTGCAATTTCTCATATTCTGAACCAAGTCTCTTCATATCTTCTGCTTCACGGAACCGACTTATCTTATATAGCTTACGCCGACGATGTTTTTCTTCTCAGCAGTTCGAAGAGAGACTTGCAAGATAACTTAAACAGACTGCAAAACGAATTTCAGTCTATCGGACTTTTTATTAACATTGAAAAGTGCGAGTTTCTAGCTTTTAACACGGCTAAGAGTGATAGTCTTTCCCTTGTAAATCTTTCAGTCCCTGCTGTGTCATAGTTGAAATACCTCGGATTAAATGATTTCTGAATCGCTCCACAAAACCAAAAAATATATCGTGAAGCACACAACCACCGCCATTAAATGTGCTTACGGGACTGTTGTTCCAAATCGGGGATGATTCTCCCGGAAATCACTTGCTTCTATTTATCGCTCAGTGTTCCAACCTCACGTTAATTACCTTGCCGGTGCGGCTCATCTACTTGCCGAGAGGGATATAGATAAAACTAATAAGCGGTATTTTAGATACGCAAAGTTTCAGTAATTTATTCCTAAGCGGCACGGAAATTCCCGTCTTGAAAAATTTGGAATTATGAATCCAGTCAAAGAATTGTCGAGAATCCATGAGAAGTTTGTGATAAAAGTGGTACTGAATAGACAACTATTTTTAAGATTTTTTTTTAAGAACAATAAGATAGTTGACGAGGCATTTTTAATTTGGCGTAGTGTAAATGTTGCCATATCACAAGAACTGTATTCTCTTCTTTGGGTAAATTCAGAACTGAAGTTTGGGAGAAATTGGAACAGAAGTGTACCTTTTTCTCTTCTTTGGGAAAGTTCCGAACAGTAGTGTAACTATTTTCTCGTTGATAGAAAAATTTACAACTTGACAACATTGACAAAATTGAAGTTGAGCTTTTTTCTCTTCTTTTAGAGAAAATCAGAACAGAAATGTAACTTTTTTCTCTTCTATGTAAAAATTCGGATCATAACTTGAACCTTTTTTCTCTTCTTTGGAAAAACTCAGAACTGAAGTGTAACTTTTTTCTTTTCTACGGAAAACTTCTTAACATAAATTGAACTTTTTTCTCTCTTTTGGGGAAAAACCGAACGGAAAAGTAACTTTTTTCTTCTTTGGAAAAATTCAGAATCGAAGTTGAACTTTTTTTTCTTCTTTGGGGAAAATTCAGAACCGACCTGTAGCTTTTTTCTCTTTTTTCGGAAAATTCAGAACAGAATTTGAACTTTTTTTTCTTCTCTCGGAAAATTCAGAAAAGAAGTGTAGCTTTTTTTTATCATCTTTGGGAAAATTCAGAACTGAAATGGAACTTTTTTGCCTTCCTTAGAAAAAATTCAGAACAGAAGTTGAACTTTTTTTTGTCTTCTTTGAATTCAGAACTGAAGCTAAAATTTTTCTCTTCTTTGGAAAAATTCATAGCAGAAGTTGAAGTTTTTTCTCTTCTTTGGGAAAATTCAGAACGGAAGTGTAACTTCTTTCTCTTGTTTTGGAAAATGTTATGTGTCTGACTTTTGAAAAATTCTTACCA
>NC_142795.1:84819435-84883985 GCF_049724085.1 Artemia sp. Qi Xiang Cuo | reverse complement strand
AGGCAGTTCAGTTTTATTATCAAACCGGGCAATATTTTGACATTTTCAAAGCGTCGGCATCGTAACACAAAACTGCTAAGATGGTTAGTTTCGCATTTGGAGATGACAGATGAGAATATAGACAGTTCAGTTTTATTATCAATCCAGGTAATATTTTGACATTTCAAAGCGTCGGCATTGTAACACACAACTGTTAAGATGGTTAGTTCCAATTTGGAGATGATAGTTGAGAATATAGGCAGTTTAGTTTTATTATCAATCCGGGCAATATGTTGACATTTCAAAGTGTACGTTTACATGGCTGTACATTTTATTTTCACTCAATAATTGAGGGTGGCGCAGGCCGTGTTAGCACAATCTTCAGTGCTATAAGCGGCGCTATCGGAGAAATCGTAAGGTGTAAGTTTACGACCTTTGGGCATAAAATCGCCTTTGACGCAGTCAGTATTTAGTACCACATTTAGTATGGCCAGCCAATTTTTTTCATCGCTACAAACGCCAATTTTTCCATCGCTACAAATACTATTTTTTTCATCGCTACAAATGGCGTGGTAGGTCGGTAGCTGTACTATTTTTTTAAATGATATTTAAAACAATTTAAATGATATTTAACGATATTTGAAGATATTTGAAGATATTTGAAGTTGAAGTTAAAGACAATTTGAAGTTTAATTCTGAGAACCCCATCGATCAGTACAAGATATAAATACAGAAATATCGACTGTGATAATCATTATGGACTCCAGAGTCATTTGACTATATTGTGATTATATTTGAAGTTAAATGATATCTAACGATATTTGGAGACCTTTGAAGTTGAAGTTAAGGACTATTTGTGGAAAGAACCACTATAATCTAATGCCAACCTGTTCTAAAACCGATTTTCCATCCCCCCGTGAGTTACCTAGGAATCACTGCGAGGTTTAACTAACTCAAACCAGGAGCTAACTATTTTATAATAGACTCAAATGAACAGTCTTAAGCGAGAATACATTCTCTATGTGCATCAAAATATCCTAAAAAAGGATATGCTGAGAAGAAAATATACGTACTCCCATTGTTCGACCCCTTAATGATAAGGCACCCTATGAACTATCAAAAAAAGGCAGGTGAGAATGAACTCTGATAGCATATGCCAACACCTGTAGTCGGACGCATCATTTCCCGGTTGATAATTAGAAAAGACGTGTCGTGTGAACACAATCAGGCTTGAACTGTTCCATGAAGAAACCATAACATAAATGCTTCAAAATTTTTGCTAAGAAAAAAAGAGTGAAAGATATTAATTTACAACAGAAGGAGTGTGTACACTAAAGACTCGAAGGTGATGAAATAAATGAGAACTTACATATGTTACCTCTTAATAACTTTGATAACTCAAAAATATCCTATCATTAACGTTGAGTAACAAACAGTCCAAGCGAAAGTGTTTTTGTCATCAGTGAAAATGGTAAACATAATATTGTGTGTTATAAATCATTCATGTATGTACCGCTAGATGTTCAAGTAGAATTAGGTGTAGTATTATCATGTTATTCGTTTAATGTAGCGTAGATAGAATGTAGTATGCCATATAGACAGCAAAAAAAAAGCCTTGTAAAAAGTGTATTCAAAAAACTTATGTAAAGGTAGAATAGCCCCAACCTTCTTGGAAAAGTAAAAGTAATCAGTGTTAGACATCGAAAAAAAAATCTTTAGTATAGTAGCTAGCCTAAAACCATGAATAATCATAGTCCGGTAGATGAATTTTAGATAGGGATGTAGAATAAAATAAGAAAAGTAATAGAGAAAATTTTTAGCACTCCTGATTAACCCATAACATAAATATAAAATAATTATGTAGAAGAAATAGTTAATAAATGGCGAACATTTTAAAAGCCCAAAGACAAGCAATTAATAATGATGGGGCGTCATTAATTGATGGGAAGGGTGATATGTACCATGAGCAAAATGCGATACATTTAAAATACCAAAGAGTTCTTTCCTTCTAAAGATGATTCGGACAGAAATTAAACGTCCCTAATTGAGTTCAAATACCAGCTTCCAAGAGTCTAAAGTCCTTAATCAGCAAAGAGAGAAATTGCATTCTAGCTTCAGTCAAACAACGACGCTAGTCGAGCTTTGAATTTCGCTAAGATAGTTAGTAATAAAAAAATGCTACGCACAATATTTCTGAGGAAGTTTAAACTATAAGAGCCATGTGAACGTTTGAATCATCAAAAATAATTAAGATGTATTATTGGACGAGGGTTCGCATCCTCGGGGCCACTCGGGCCAATTGTGAGCCAGTTCTTACAGCGCAAGACTAAAGAGCTAAGTTTGATAGTGAGGTAGAAGTGCTTTTTGAAGATATTCGTAAAAGAGAGTCAGGACCATTCAGATAGAATTCTTAAATTCTTTCATGTTGTATCTCAGTCACCGTTATTGACATTTGAAGTGACCCACAGCTGTTCACCTAAATATGCAAGTTCAATAAATCAACTGGTTTTTTTATCTGCTTTTATTTCATTTTATGTGTCTGAATGTAGTCTAATAATAGGCAATTAGTTCGCAAAATCTCCAAATTAAAGCTCCCGGGGACTTGGATTTCCAGATAGCCCAAGAAAAAGAGGTCACGTTTACATGGCTGTACATTTTATTTTCACTGAATAATTGAGGGTGGCGCAGGCCTTGTTAGCACAATCTTCAGCGCTATAAGCGACACTATCAGAGAAATTACAAGGTGTAAGTTCACGACCTTTGGGCATAATATCGCCTTTGACCGGTCAGTATTTAGTACCACACTTAGTATAGCCAGCCAATTTTTTTCATCGCTACAAATACCAATTTTTCCATCGCTACAAATACTATTTTTTTAAATGATATTTAAAAAAAATTCTACCGAAAAAAAAAATTTCAGTACAGCTGTACTGAAAACCAATTTAATGACAAATATTTTCTTTTGTACTTAATATTGAAAATAAACATTAAAATTATAGTAACATTTTGAGCTGATGAGCTTTCAGCAATTCATATCATTGTACATCAAATATTCAGTTTAATTTATTAGCTCTTTTTAAAGTTGTTAAAGACAAATATAGTTTTACTACAACAATTGTTTGGATACTGCCTCCTTTCCTAACTATAAATAAAAACCAAAAGCCTACTCTGTCATTGGCGCTTAACTGAAAACGGATTATATTACAAATCTTTTCTTTTCCAGTTCTTACAGCATTGAAAATGAAAATAAAATTACAGTGAAATAAATTCTTGAACGGATGCATCTTTCAAAAATTAAAATCATTATACATCAAATATTTAATTTGATGTTCTTTATACTTTCCAAGATTGTTCAAGACGCATATAGTTTTCAGTAAAGCGCCAAGGACGCAGTAGGTTTTAGACTTTTACAGTGAGAGAAGGAGGTCATACCCAAACTCTTGTTTGTAGTAATTTTTTTTCGTTTCAAGCTTCATTTGCATACTCAATTTAAGTTTCATTCGTTTAAAGATTTATTTATTAATTTCCATTAAAATCTATTGTATGTTTGTTTGCATTGATTGTTTATTTAATTTCTGTTCGTTTTAAGTTTCATTTATACTTCAAAAGGAAAATATTTTTTTTCTTTTTAAGCTTGAATTTCATATTCAATCTAAGGATTACTCGCTCAAAGATCTATTTACTCATTTATATTATTACTTGTTTTATGTTTTTACTATGATTGTTCATTTAATTTCTGTTTCTTTTGGATTTCATTTATTCTTTAATAGTGATTTCTGGTCATTTTGAGTTTGAATTTTAGAAGGTATTTGTATCTGCTGAGCTTAAGTTGAAAATTGCCTTTACTTTTCTTTTAAAAACTTATTTTTCGGAAAGTTTTTTTTAATTAATTTTCGTTTGTTTTTTATTGCAAAAAAATTTCAAGTTTTTAAAAATTCCTTATTTCAAAACCAAACTTGAAAAAAAAATCCAATATTCATCAAAGTATCAAAACTGGTATCACAGTAACAATATCAAAGTGAAAAAATGGGTTTGTGTCAACCTCGGAGTTTTTATTATCTGATGTTTGAACTATTTTGAACAAAACTGCTATCTCAAAATTTTTTATCGGATGGGTTTGGGGAAAAAGGGCGTGGAGGACTAATTAAGCTTCGGTCTCTTTTGACTCTTTAAAAGTGAACTAGAACTTTCTATTTTCAATCGAATGAGCCCTCTCTGAAGTCTATACGAGTATTCCTTCTATAAGAACCATATATATCCCCAGAGTACAACTTACAACGCCTGTCTCTAGGCCCTGGGGGTTTGTGTCGACACTGGAGTTTTAATATCTGATGGTTGAACTATTTTTAAGAAAACGGTCACCTGAAATTTTTATCGGATGGGTTTATCCATCCGTTACACACAAAGGTGTGGAGGGCGGAAGGGGCTAGTTGCCCTCCAATCTTTTTTCACTCTGAGAAAAGGAACTACAACTTTTAATTTCCATTCAAATGAACCCTCTCTGAAGTTTATACGAGCATACCTTCCATAAGAATTATATATGCCCCCAGAGCAATACTTACAACGCCTTCCCCGGTCCTGGGGGGGGGGGTGTCGACACAGGAGTTTTTCTTATCTGACCTTTAAACTATTTTTAACGAAATTACCATGCGTAAAGGAGTTTTTTTAAATGATCTTTGAACTATTTTTAACAAAACGGGTATCACAAATTTTTTATCAGATGTATTTGTGGAAAAAGGGCTTGGGGGGCCAGTTGCCCTCTGATCACTTTTTACTCTTAAAATGGGCACTAGAACTCTCGATTTCCAATCGAATAAGCCCCCTTTGAAGTTTATACGACGACCCCTTCTATATGAAGTGCCTCTGGGAAAAAAAACAATGGAGTGTGGGGGAGGCTAGATGCCCTCCAATCACTTTTGACTCTAAAAAGTGAATTACAATTTCCAATTAAATGCGCCCTCTAGGAAATTTATACAAGAATCCCTTCCATAACAACCATATATGCCCCCAGGACATAACTTACAACGCCAACCCCCGGGACCTGGGGGGCGGTGTCGACACCGGAGTTTTTGTTAACAGAACTTTGAACTATTTTTAACAAAATGTATATCTCAAAATTTTTATCTGATGCATTTAGGGCATGGAAGAGGGGGGGGGCTAGTTGCCCTCCGAACTCTTTTGACTCCCAAAAAGTGAACAAGAACTTTCAATTTCCAATCAAATGATCCCTCTCCGAAGTTTATACGAGCATCCTTTCTATAAGACCTATATATGCCCCTAGAGCATTAATCATAACGCCTGCCTCCGGGCCCTGGCGGGTTCCGTAGATACAGGATTTTTTCTTATCTGACCTTTGAACTATTTTTAATGAATTGGCTATTATAAAAAATATATCGGATGGGCTTTGTGAAAAAAGGGTGTGGGGTGAGCAGTTGCCCTCGGAAATTTTTTGACTCTTAAAAATTGAACTAGAACTTTCAATTTCCAATAAAATGAGCCCCCTCTGAAGTTTATACGAGCATCCCTTTCATAAGAACCATATACGCCCCCAGGACAACACCTAAAACGCCTATCCCTCGGGCTTTGGGGGGAATTTTTGTTATCTAATTTTTGAACAATTTCCAAAAACACTGGCTATCTCAAAATTTGTAGCGGACGGGTTTGGCAAAAAAGAGCGTGGCGGGGGGCTAGTTTAACTCTCTTGACTCTTAAAAAGTGAACTAGAGCTTTCAATTTCCAATCAAATGAGTCCTCTATGAAGTCTATACGAGCATCCATTTCATAAGAACCATACATGCCCTTAGGGCATAATTTAGAACGCCTTCCCCTGTGCCTTGGGGGCATCTATTGACACCAGATTTTTTCTTATCCGACCTTGGATCCATTTTTAACAAAATGTCTACCTCAAAATTTTCATCAGATAGGTTTTGAAAAACGAGGCGTGGGGTGAGGGGGCTAGCTGCCCTCGGATCACTTTTGACTATTAAAAAATTTAGCTCAAACTTTCAATATCCAATCAAATGAGCCCTCTCTGAAGTTTATACGAGCATCCCTTTCATACGAACAATATATGCCCCAGGGCATAACTTACAACGCCTGCCCCTGGGCCCTGGGGGGTTGTGACGACACCTGCTATCTCAAAACTTTTATTGGATGCATTGGGGGAAAAGGGGGCGTAGGTAGAGGGGGGGGCTAGTTGCCCTCCATTCTTTTTTTACTCTAAAAAACTGAACTAGAACTTTCAATTTCCAATCAAATGAGCCATCTCTGAAGCTTTTACGAGCATCCCTTCAATAAGAACCATATATTCCCCCAAGGCATAACTTACAACACCTACCCTTGGACCCTGGGGGGCTGTGTTGACCCCTGAATTTTTGTTATATGATCTTTGAACTATTTCTAAAAAAGTTATCTCAAAGTTCTTATCTGATGGGTTTGAGGAAAAAGGGCGTGGAGGGGGGGCTAGGTGCCCTCCAATCTCTTTTGACTTACAAAAGCAAACTTTAACTTTCAATCTCCAATTAAATGATCCCTCTTTGAAGTCAATACGAGCAGCCCTTCCATAAGACCCATATATGCCCCCAGGGCATAACTTACAACGCCTGCCCCCGGGCCCTGGGGGGTTGTATTGACACCGGAATTTTTGTTATATGATCTTTGAACTATTTTTAACAAAATAGTTATCTTAAAATTTGTATTGGATACATTTGGTAAAAAGGGTTGGGGGCAGGCTGGTTACCCTCCAATATCTTTTGACACTTAATGGCATAACTTATAACCCTTCCCCCTGACGACTGTGGGGGAAGTGTCCTACTAAAACATATAATTTCTAGAACTTTCAACTACGTTGAAAAAAATGGCTATATCAAAATTTTGATTGGATGTGTTTGGGGAAATGGTGGGCGTGGAAGGAGTGTCAGTTGCCTTAGAATCGTTTTCGACTATTAAAAAGGGAACTAGCCATTTAAATTTCCAATCGAATGAGCCCTTTCGATCTGAAGTTTCTACGACGTTGTCTATAAAAAACCTTATATGCCCCCATGGTATAACTTACAACCCTTGCCCTGAGGGCTGTGGAGGAGTTGTCATCCTCAAAGACCTAATTTCCAGAACTTAAAACTACGTTTAATAAAATGGCTATCTCAAAATTTTGATTGGATGTGTTTGGGGAAAAGGTGGGCTTGAAAGGGGGTTTAGTAACCCTCCAATAACTTTCGACTATTAAACAGGGCACTAGCCCTTTGAATTTTCAATTGAATGAGCCTGTTTTTGAAGTTTCTATGACAACGCCTTCAATAAAACCTTATATAGGCCTACCCCCAGGGCATAACTTAAAACCCTTACCCTGAGGGTTGTGGGGGAGTGTCCTCCTCAAAAACATATTTTCTATCTGGAAATCAACTACGCTGAACAAAATGGCTATCTCAAAATATTGATTGGATGTGTTTGGGAGAATCATGGGCGTGGGGGGGAGGGGAGGGCTAGTTACCCTCCAATCCCTTTCGACTATTAAAAAGGGCACTAGCCCTTTGAATTTCTAATCGAATGAGCCTTTTTTTGAAGTATCTACGACAGCGCCTTCTATAAAAACCTTATATGCCCCCAGGGCATAACTTAAAACCCTTGCCCTGAGGGTCCTGGGGGAGTGTCCTCCTCAAAAACATATTTTCTATCTGGAAATCAAATACGCTGAACAAAAGGGCCATCTCAAGATTTTGATTGGATGTGTCTGGGGGAATGATGGTCGTGGGGGGGGGGGCTAGTTGCCCTCCAATCACTTTCGACTATTAAAACGGGCACTAGAACTCTTGATTTCCAATCAAATAAGCCCCCTTTGAAGTTTCTACGACGACCCTTCCATATGAGGAGCCTCTGGGAAAAAAAAAATAAATAATAAAACATTGGAGCCGTATGGCCTTTACTATAGGCAATGCTGTAGCGTTGCCTCGGATAAGAAAAGTAGTTTTAAATAAGCTTAATATAACTTTGCCATTCTATGGGCCCATGTATTAGTAAAATATGACATTTGTCTCCAATATTTTGGATAGAAACAACAATATTTCCTAACAAGTCCTTTCTCAGTAGAGCCACTGGAATTGTCCCAGCTTACCAACACATTGAAAAATATCAAGTTTTACAAGGTTCCACCAAACAAGTCGTTTTATAGGCAACCAATTGGTTTCTGTGACTTTGAGCAGATGGAGCAGTCACTTTCGTCGTCTTTGCCAGAGGTAAGTCATTTATGACATAGTAATGAACCAACAAAATATTAGGTTTTGTAAGGCTCCACCCAACATGTCATTTTCTAGGGGCTAATTGGTTTTTGTAGACTTTGAACCGATGAAGCAGTAAATTTTGTAGTCACTTGCCCAAAAGAAGTCTTTAATGATATTAGATTGGAAAAATAAAACACCAAGTTATGTGGGGCTTCACTCGACAAGTCGTTTTCTAGGGGATAATTGGTTTCTATCAACTTTGTGCAGATAAAGCAGTAAATTGTGTTGTTCTTTGCCCAACAGAAATTTTTTATGACAATATATTGGTCGAATATCAACTAGTCGTTTCTAGGGGGCCAATTGGTTTCTATTGACCTTGCCCTTATGAAGTAGTAAGTTTCGTTGGGCTTTGCCTGACAAAAACCCGTCCAGATGCTTCACTTTTCACCAAAAAATAGCAGCTTTTGTTGGGTTTCGCCTGACTAAAGTCCTTTCTGAAAACCTTTGGGGGGAGGGGAGAGTCCCCCTTTTAGTGGCACTCCTGGTTACAGTAAAAGGAATCTGAATGCTCTGTTAGTTAAGTAGGGAATAATTTGACTAATTGGAAATGAAAATTCTACTATTTTCAAAAGCTGTATTTACAAGTTCCCCATTTTTATGGTAAGGAATGTGTTTCAACTTGGATTAGCATTTCTTTTTTTTTCTAGTCTTGATTTTGCAATCTAGAGCTCATCAAGAAGGATTTAAAATCCTTTTTCTTAGCATTTTTTAAGTATTTCAAGAAGAAATTCTTTGAAGAGACTACTTTTGCTGTGAACTGCTTCTACATGAAAAAGGGGAGATGAGGATACGGTTTTCAATCAACTTCGGCATATCTGTAGTACCTGAAGCAATGACCAGATAATGATGCATCTTTTTAAGAGGAATGCTTGCTTTTGCCGTTGTTGTCAAAGTATATATAGGCTACCATACATCACTTTTGCTACAAAACATATCTCAATTAACAAAAGCAACTATTTTCTGATTTGTTAACCCAATAAATTACTAAAAAAAACACCTAAAAACTCCATTGCAATTACCACCCCATCAGCACCCCTTAAGCAGTTATAAAACTGGTTGAGAGAATTGTGAACAAATCTTTAATTAAGCAATTACAGGTCAACAGGCCCGTAATTTCCATGGAAGCAGAGTCAACCAGCTTTGAATCATCAGTATAAAGGCTCATCTTATTTCTTACAGCTTCTGGAGCATCATTAATAAAAACACTGAACAATGTTGGATCTATGATTGTTCCCTCAGGCACACCACTGTCAACTTCTGCAATTTCTGAGAAAAATTCATGCCATTATCCCCAATACCTTAACCCTCTGCTTTCTTCCTGAAAGGGACAGCATCATCCATTCAACTGCCTCCAAATGGATACCAATAGCAATCAGTTTTATGTGTCAGCCAGGGATGATATACTTTATCAAATGCTTTGGCAAAATCAAAAAGGATCATATCAATGGGACTACTGACATCTAGCAACATTGTGATAGTGTCATAAGCATCTATAAGATTTGTCTCAACTGAGTGCTGTTTGAGCAGTTTGTTGTCAAACAAATGTTTTGCAATAGTGGTATTCACAATTCCTTCAAGTATTTTACCAACTGTTGAGGTAATAATATGGGTTGGTATTTGGTGACATTATTCCTACTTCAACCCTTGTGGACAACCGTAATATTTACATTTCGCCAATCTTGAGCAACAACTTAAGTTTCCAGAGACTTTTGAACCAGTTTTGCTGAAGAAGGGGCAAGCTCAAAATGAGCCTCTTTTAAGGTCTGGGATGAACACCAACACGGGCCAACAGACTTACTTGGATTCAATCTTTTGAGCTGCAGTTCTATGTCCACAGGTTTGATTTTGATAACTTGCATACATTTCTAAATATTGTACTCTGGCATTTGTAGCAAGGGAGCATTATCTGAAGGTGTGAAAACTGACTCAAACTGCTTATTCATGACTTTGGGCATATCACCAGGATCGTTTATACCATTCTTATCAACTGAGAGTTGTTACTGAATGTCTACTGGCTTTTGAGGCATATTCCCTAACTTCTATGGATTGGCTTTTGAAGCTGATGCTAAGGATTTCTCATACTTGCTTTTAAGTTCTCTTGTAAGGTGCTGGACTTTATTTTGTATCAGTTTAAAATTGTCATAATTTGCCTGTGTTGGAATGTCCTTGTACCTCCTCCAGAGTTTCTTTCAGATTGCTAGCTTGATTTCTCGTGTCACGTAAAGGAGCTTTCATTGTCTTTGGTTGTTGTTTATTTTGCAGTTGTCTGCATCAGCACCTTTTCATATCAAGCCATGCTTCCTCCATATTTTTCGTTGCATCAAAGGACCAATCTTGGTTAGCAAAGTCTTGCCTGACCTTGTTGTAATTTGTAAACATATGGTTTCTAAAAATGTCTGTTTGTGGGTACAAATTTAGTCAACAAGTAATGGCTATATGGTCACTTGCCCAAAAAGGTGACTCTTGGTCAACACTTTTGATTGTTTCCTCATTTTAAAAAAATAGGAGATCTAGAAGAGTTGGTTTCTGGCCCCCTTGGTACCAAATAGTAAAAAAGATTATTTATCAATATTAAGTAGTACAGTAACCATTCTACATTGGCTCTTGCAGCCCCATGACTACAAATTTTCTTAATGAGGACAACAATGTAAATTGACAGATTTTTTTCAGGATAAGAAGAATGAAACCTTGGCATCATTGTTGATGATAAATTGAGTTCACTTCCAAAACCTGATTTAATGTCAGTTCTGCAACATATTACTCACATTCATCAAAATAACCATAGCAAGCAGATCAGAGAAATTCATTAGCAAACTCTACAAAGGTTTGCCTTACAGTAGCCTACCCAGTCAACAAAGGAGAAAGATCTTCAATATAAAAATGGTAAAGAAAGCCAACAAAACTTGTCAGTAGTTGTACCAAGCTCCCTTAGCAAAAAAGACTGAGAGTGCTGCTTTTACCCACACTGGCTAAGAAGCTTACGAATCTGTACTGAAAGTATAGTGGATGGTGGCATTCCAACCAATTCCAATCATCATTTTGGATGTTGATTGAGCCAATCTAGCATTTAGTTTATTTATTTTATGTTGTCAATGTCATCACCTGCAGCAATATCTACAGGTGCACTTGCTACTTGAAAGTGCAATTTAAGGTTCAAGTTCAATCATTTTATTATTTACATATACATGTATATAATTGACATAGGCCCATGGGGAGACAAGCTCGAAAAACTAGGCCTAGACAAAGTTACAATAACAAATTACCCTACAATACAAAGATAATTACGACGGCAAAGATACAATAATAAAACAATAATATGAAAGTAGCAGCTAGCCCAGGATCCAAATATAAATATAAAAAAAATCCATATTATTAAATATAAATTAATACTAAAAGATAGCCAAGAGGCCCACATTCACCTAGAACAACAATCCAAACAAATAACTTAGTCATATTAAAAAGCGCTTAATTAAAAGTAATCCTGAACTAAATGAAATTTAAGATTCCTTTTTATTAAATGGATAGAAGAACATTCATCAATAAAATCCTTGTGAGCATCCCAGCACCGGGCTATTGACACCAACGGGGCGAATTTAGATCTCTCAGTACAATACTTGTCAATGTAGATACTCTTTTTTTGTCGCGTGTTATAACGATGTAAATCTTGTGATTGGGAGAACAAACTTTGATTGAGGTAATATGGCAGTAATTTCTTAATGTCATAATGAAATTTTTAAATAATTGCTCCAAAAGTAAATTGTTGAGAAACTGGAAGTATATCTGGATAAGTATATAAACATGCTGTAGAAGACTTATTTGGAAGTGCAATAGGCGATGAAATAAAAACTTTCAAGATTCCTACTGCTTTATTTTGTAAAATCTGTATTGGTTTAATATGACTTTTAAATGTAGATAAATATACTAGAGAACAATAATTAATATTAGACTGAATCAGAGCAAAATAAATGCTTCGTAAAGCAGAGTAGGGCAAATAATGCTTCAACCTCCGCATTAAACCAACATACCTTGAAATCTTTAAGCGTATATTTTGAATGCGTGTTTTAAAAGATAAGCTTTCATCAATCATAAGTACAAAGTACTTTATCACTTTCACCCGAGATATTGATAATAGTTACTTTGAAGAAGTAACTCGGGTAATACGAGGGCATATATTTGACTTCCTGCCGTAAATTATGAAATTAGTTTTTGATAAATTCAAAGCAATAAAATTTGCAGAACACCATTCAAGAACATTAGAAAATGCAGCATCAAGTTTTGCCTCCAACTCCTCGTCATTCCTCTCAGAAATTGAAACTGCCATATCATCAGCAAAATGTGTGCTGAGACATGGGATTGCCAAAGCGCAGTGAAAACCATTTATATAAACTAGAAGAAGCAGAGGACCTAGGACAGAGCCCTGAGGCACCCCAACCATCGAGGACTGAGGAGCAGGCAAAGAGAGAAAATTACCTCCATCTATTCGTTGCTTTCTCTTATCAAGATAAGATTTAACTAGATCCAACGCCAGTCCGCACACACCACAATTATCCAATTTACGAAAAAGAATACAATGGGATATTGTATCGAATGCTTTTTTAAAATCTAAATATATTGTTGCTGGAATTTCACCTCTATCTAGGCATTCATGAATATATTGGATGAGAGCAAAGATGGCGTGTTCAGTATTGTGTCCAGACCTAAAACCAAACTGGGAATTTGTGAAAAAATTAAACGATTTAAGAAAGTCATAGAACCTCTTATAAATTGCCTTCTCAAATATTTTAGAAAATACTGACAAAATAGAAATAGGGCGGTAATTTGATGGGTTTTCAGGAGAGTCACATTTGTGAAGCGGAATTATCCTCGCTTCTTTAAAAGCAGACGGGAAAACTCCAGTTTTAAATGAAAGATTAATTATATGCTGTAATGGTAAAATTACTGCAGACAATATTTCTTTAACAATTATAGAACTAGACCCGTCAATTCCCGCTGAATTACCTGGATTTAGATCACACACTATTTTTGTTATTTCTGACCGAAAAATAGGCCCAAGAAAAACTGAATTACCTTGAGGAGATGGAAGGTATGAAGAAAAATGTTTATTACTACGTGAATCAAACTGGTTCATTACTGATGAAACAATTTTCTCTCCTATACTAGCGAAATAAGTATTCAAAATATCAGCCACTTTCTCCGATTTGTTAGTAGTCGAACCATTTTCTAAACTAAGAGCTGTAGAAAACTTAGAATTCCTTTGTTTTTTTAAAACAGCATTAATTAAATACCACATTTAGAGAGGAGAAGTTAGAACTTCTTCGAAATACTCTTCTTAATATCTACTTTTCGGAAATTGTGACAGTGCGGTTAATTTATTTTTGAAGATTTGAAAATTTTTCATATTATAATCAGTTGGATTCTTTAACTGGTTTTTAAATTACTGTTTTTTTTCTTAACTGATATCAAAATTCCAGACGTTATCCACGGCCTTATAGGAAATTTTTCTCTGCAAATTTTCTTTGTAGCAAATGGGCAACTAGAATCAAGGCAGCAATTGAAATTTCTTAGGAAAGTATCAGTTGCCACATCTGTATCCTCCGTGGATATTACATCCTGCCAATCCAACAGACCAAGGCTTTCATTCAGGTGCTTTAATGTTATTTTATTTATTAACCGTACTTGACGTTCCTTACTTACCTGCAGTATTTTATAAGTAAAAGCTAAATCTGAAACCAGCAGGAAATGATCCGATATATCACTTAAAACAGCAAAATTTGCTTTAATTGGTAAGGATGTAAAAATATTATCAAAGAGAGAAGCAGAACTAGGTGAAATTCTTGTAGGTATCAGGCAAGTAGAAAGCAGTTATGCAGAAAAGCAAGAAGACAATAAATCAACAGAAGCTTCATTTAAAGCTTCTAGAAGGTCAATGTTGAAATCTCCGGAGAGGATAACATCTTTGTTTTGAAAATGAGGTTCATGCAAAAAATCATGGAGTTTAGAGAGGAAAGACTTGACTGGAGAAGAAGAAGGTCGGTATGCTACGCAAAAAACTATATCTTTTTTTCCAAGACTAATTTTAGTCACCATTACCTCAAAAAGCATTTCCTCAAGAGAACCATCTAGGTTTTCAAGGTGTCGAAAAGAGATACCTTCTTTAACTAATACTGCCAAACCACCTTAGCGCCTTGTAAGTCGGTTTTTGAAAGTAAATTGATATCCAGGAAAAGCAACATGAGGAGCCGGGTCTATAATAAAAGTCTCACAGAATCCAACGACATGTCAAGATAGCTTATGAACTACATCGACAAGGTCATCCTGTGAACTAAAAAAATCTCTACAATTTAAAAATCCTGTTCTCACAACACCGGTACTGGGAAGGTCAAAAACTTTGGAAGGTAATTTATATTTTCATTTTGGAAAATAAATCAGACCATCATTATATATGTCGTTTCCAAAAAATTTATCATGGCTCTGGAAAATGGAAAAATCAAAAGGGTTAGACTCTAGGTCTCTCAGTCTATCCCCAATACAATTATCATCCAATGTAAATAATCAGAATTATGATCAGGGCTAGCAGAAACTTTCGCAAAATGCACACCGTCTGAGTCTTAACGTAGCAAAAACAACTGAACCAGCGAGAACTCCAAAATAATGATGAAAGAAAAAGAAACTGCTTGAAAATAAATAGAAACAATAGAAAGAAATGGAACTTATTCATTGTAAGATGAAATTGTAAGATACATAAAAATTTATTGTAATAAATTTCTTCCTATAAATAGAAACACACAAAAGAGACAGAAAATAAACTTATAATGAGTTAAAGAGAGACAAAAAGCATCACAAGAGATGAAAATCACAGAAACCCACTAAAAACATAGAAAATAAACTTATTATAAGTCTACAGAGTGAGAAAAAACGTCACAAGAAAATAAAAATAATAGATCCGATGAACAGAGAAACATTACATAAAGTAATAAAAATAATCTCATCAAACGAATATCATTATTAATCACCGTAACTAGTCAATCTTAACCCACTGTGAAGACGGAGACTTTTTACACTAGAGCCATAATTTACTCTCTTTTTGTTTAATACGCGTAAGATGAACCGAACCCAAATCACGCATGTCCTTTCCCTTAGACAATAGCTCATTCCATAGGAAATTTAGCTTTGGTGGGAGATCAGTGCAAATGCGAATTTCACTACCCTTCAACTTATTCACCTCACTGAGAATTGCCTGAATGCTATGATCTCTGTCTAGCGATATAAAAACAGGGGCCAGCCGAACACTAGTTTTCCTACTAGTGTTGTTTGAACTGCTATTTCTCGCAAGGCGATAACACTTGGTAAGAGAAATGTCCTCAGTAACTTGCAATTTGTCAGAAAGAAGAGACTTTACGTTGCTAGTCACTGATTGATTATGCTTTTCAGCAGGCAGACCATGAACAATCAAATTCAACTTTCTTTCTCTCACTTCGATGTCCAAAAGCTTACTCTCCAAATCGTTCTTCCGCATTTTTTCTTGCTCTAGATCATTTCGAAGCTTTTTAGATTCCTCTCGTAGATTAGCATTTTCAGCTGATATTTGCCTAACTTCATCTTAAAGGGAAATTATTGAGACAGAAACACTTTTCTGCTCTGCTAATATTTTATCCAGCAACGCCTGAAGCCGTTTCATTCCTTCATCAAATTTTACTTGAGTGACAGCCATAATGAATGCTCATAATCAACACGTAGAAGTCAACACTTGCATCAAATTACGCAATGGCAAAGTCCAAAACAATATCAAATTTAATCCGATTATAGGAGTTCACTCTTCAATAGCTAGATAATGACTGATGAAGGTAATATGACTAAAGACTAAATGGACATTCAAAGAGACTAAATGTCTGTTTCCCCAATTTAAGGTGAAAGCAGCATTTAACCACCAGAGTAAGAAATCACTTCTTCAACCAGAGTTGCCAACCTATGGAACCAGCTCTTTGAACACATTTGTATCTACTGAGTCATGAACACTTTCAAACGCCACATAAAAAGATTAGCTACATCGGGAGTTTCTATACAACTGGGATTCAGTCAAATCCTCAATTAGGATGCAACTAGCAACCAGACAAACTGAAGCAATAACCAGAAATCATAAAAAGGATAAAAATCCTTATTTTTGTTCCAAGCTGTAACTCATGGTAACCACTGATAGTTGTTGGAACTGATGTTGCTGTTGTATGATAATAAGTCAGTGTTAATAACTTTGAATTGTACTGATAATGAGGTCAAGAATTAGGACAAGAAACAATCCTTTGTAGATATAAAATGTTCAAACATGATCCATGAGAAAAACAGTATATCAGCAGAGTAGACTTTAATCATAGAGTAATACCCTATTGTCACTTGCCACACAGGAAAAGGGAATAGATGTTTGTACTTTTCAACATTTTATTAAACCTGCCCAGGTCAATTGGTGGTTATAGTACCATGAAATTAACCAGCCAGAATTTTAAATAAACTTGTTGAAAAATGGGTTTCTGGGACTAAAACCTGATCCTTAGTCCTTAATAGACTAAAAATTCAAAGGGCAGAACATTCATAACAGAAGGAAGGGGAGAGAATAAGCCTAAGAAATTAGCATAACTCTAAAAAAAATTTAGTCTTCATGAAGTTTCATATAAATTGCAAGCCTGTTCTGAACTAATGCATAAGGAGGTTAACAGGGGACAGCATTCAAATTCAGCAGATCCTTGAATGTTCCTAACCATGGAATTATATTTTAAATCAATATATTGTGATTGAGGGGAGTACTTCATAGAGGAGTAGCTGGGCTTTTATTGGGGTAACTTTCAACATATAAACTTTCACAGTTAAAACTAAGCTTGTCAATGGTTATCTTATATATAAGTAACAAATTAGCATGCACAAGATTTATGGTAGGAATAAAAGACCTGAAAGCATATAATGGCAAATTTATTTAGAGGGATTATTCCCCCCGTAGAAAACAGGTCCTCATATCCAGTGAAAATAAAAAAAAGGAGTAGAAAGCAAAAAGAAACAACAATCAATTCTTTTTTTATGCAAAGATACAGAATTTAATGCAAATATGTTATGCATCTAAAAAACTTAACAATAATAAGGTTTCTAGTGACAATATTTAGAAATAATTTTCTTTTGGTTACTATGAGTATTGGTAGGTAAGATTAAATTTAAATAACTGCAAAGTGTGCTGCCATTGAACTATTACTGTTGATTACTAAAATCCAACAATAACTGACAATAAAAGTACAGGTAAAAAGGTAGCCTGTCAGCATTAGGTTACAATTTAGTGATATGCTATAGCTCTAATAATAAAAACTATCTACCTTTTCAGTCTGAAATTATATTTGTGAGTGAATTACTACTACTACTACTACTATTAACAACTCACTACAGCCCCAAGCCACCAGAGGCCAACACAGCTATGCACACTCACCCATCCTAATCTATTCAAAACATCCCTCTAATCTATTCAAAACCTTCAAAACCTCAAAATCTTTGACAATCTGTTAACCTTCATTTGTAGAAATTGCCCTAGTCATCATAACCTTTCTGTCATTACTGCCCTAGAAAAAAGGGTTGAGCCAAACTGTTTAAAATACTGCATGTCAACCAGGTGTCCAAACAATCTTCATGCAGTTTCATAGGTAGCGCACTAGCGCTGCCTAAGTAAAGAACGATGTGGGCACAATGTGTTGTTTTTTTGCTTTTTCTCCATACCCAGGCAACGAAGTGCCTGGGTATCAAAGGAGTCGTCGTAGAAACTTCGAAGAGCATTCGATTGGAAATTGGAGTGGCTAGTACCCTCTTTAATAGTCGAAAGGGATTGGAGGGCAACTAGCCCCCCCCCCCACGCCAATCATTCCCCCTAACACATCCGATCAAAATTTTGAGATAGCCATTTTGTTCAGCATAGTTGATTTCCAGAGAGAAAATATGTTTTTGAGGAGGACACTCCCCCACAACCCTCAGGGCAAGGGTTTTAAGTTATGCCCTGGGGCATATAAGGTTTTTTATAGCAGGCATTGTCGTAGAAACTTCAAAATAGGCTCATTTGATTGAAAATTCAAAGGGCTAGTGGCCTTTTTAATAGTCGAAAGTGATAAGAGGGCACCTAGCCCCCACCGATGCCCATCATTCCCCAAACACATCCAATCAAAATTTTTAGATAGCCATTTTTTTCAGCGTAGCTTATTTCCAGATAGAAAATATGTTTTTGAGGAGGACACACCCCCACAACCCTCAGGGCAAGGTTTTAAAAGTTATGCCCTGGGGGCAATTGATGTTTTTATAGAAGGCATTGTTGTAGAAACTTCAAAACAGGCTCATTTAATTGGAAATTCAAAGCGCTAGTACCCTTTTTAATAGTCAAAAATGATTGGAGGGCAACTAGCCCCCCACCCACGCCCATCATTCCCCCAAACACATCCAATCAAAATTTTGAGATAGCCATTTTGTTCCACGTAGTTGATTTTCAGATAGAAAATATGTTTTTGAGGAGTAAACTCCCCCACAACCCTCAGGGCAAGGGTTTTAAGTTATAACCTGGGGGCATATAAGTTTTTTATAGAAGGTGTTGTCATAGAAACTTCAAAACAGGCTCATTCGATTGGAAATTCAAAGGGCTAGTACCCTTTTTAATAGTCGAAAATCATTGGAGGGCAACTAGCCCCCCCCCCCACACCCATCATTCCCCCAAAAACATCCAATCAAAATTTTGAGTTATCCATTTTGTTCCGTATAGTTGATTTTTAAATAGAAAAAATGTTTTTGAGGAGGACACTCCCCCAAAACCCTTAGGGCAAGGGTTTTAAGTTATGCCCTGGGGGCATATAAGGTTTTTATAGAAGGCATTGTCATAGAGACTCCAAAACAGGCTCATTCGATTGGAAATTGAAAGGGCCAGTACCCATTTTAATAGTCGAAAGTGATTGGAGGGCAACTAGCCCCCCCACGCCCATCATTCCCCCAAACACATCAAATCAAAATTTTGAGATAGCCATTTTGTTCAGCGTAGTTGATTTCCAGATAGTAAATATGTTTTGATGAGGAAACTCCCCCATAACCCTCAGGGCAAGGGTTTTAAGTTATGTCCTGGGGGCATATAAGGTTTTTGTAGAAGGCGTTGTTGTAGAAACTTCAAAACAGGCTCATTCAATTGGAAATTCGAAGGGTTAGTACCCTTTTTAATAGTCAAAAGGGATTGGAGGGCACCTAGCCCCCCCCCCCCACCCCCATCATTCCCCCAAAACATCCAATCAAAATTTTGAGATAGTCATTTTGTTCAGCATAGTTGATTTCCAGATAGAAAATATGTTTTGAGGAGGACACTCCCCCTCAACCCTCAGGGCAAGGGTTTTAAGTTATGCCCTGGGGGTATATAAGGTTTTTATAGAAGACGTTGTTGTAGAAACTTCAAAATAGGCTCATTCAATTGGAAATTCAAAGGGATAGTACCCTTTTTAATAATCAAAAGTGATTGGAGGGCAACTAGCCCCCCCCCATGCCCATCATTCCCCCAAACCCATTCAATCAAAATTTTAAGATAGCCATTTTGTTCATCATAGTAGATTTCCAGATAGAAAATTTTTTTTTGAGGAGGACACTCCCCCACAACCCAAATGGCAAGAGTTTTAAGTTATGCCCTGGGGGCATATAAGGTTTTTATAGAAGGCGTTGTTGTAGAAACTTCAAAACATGCTCATTTGCTTGGAAATTCAAAGGGCTAGTACCCTTTTTGATAGTCGAAAGTGATTGGAGGGCAAATAGCCCCCCCCACGCCAATCATTCCCCCAAACACATACAATCAAAATTTTAAGATAGCCATTTTGTTCAGCATAGTTGATTGGAGGGCAACTAGCCCCCCCCCCCCCACGCCCATCATTCCCCCAAAAACATCCAATCAAAATTTTGAGATAGTCATTTTGTTCAGCTAGCCTAGTCAAAAGTGATTGGAGGGCAACTAGCCCCCCCTCCCCCCACGGTCATCATTCCCCCAAACACACCCAATCAAAATTTTGAGATAGCCATTTTGTCCAGCATAGTTGATTTCCAGGTAGTAAATATGTTTTTGATGAAGACCCCCCCCCATAACCCTCAGGGCAAGGGTTTTAAGTTTTTTGTAGAAGGCGTTGTTGTAGAAACTTCAAAACAGGCTCATTCAATGGGAAATTCGAAGGGATAGTACCCTTTATAATAGTCAAAAGTGATTGGACAGCAACTAGCCCCCCCCCCCCATCATTCCCCCAAAAACATCCAATCAAAATTTTGAAATAGTCATTTTGTTCAGCATAGTTGATATCCAGATAGAAAATATGTTTTTGAGGAGGACACTCCCCAATAACCCTCAGGGCAAGGGTTTTAAGTTATGCCCTGGGGGCATATAAGGTTTTTATAGAAGGTGTTGTTGTAGAAACTTCAAAACAGGCTCATTCGATTGGAAATTCAAAGGGCTAGTGCCCTTTTTAATAGTCAAAAGTGATTGGAGGGCAACTAGCCCCCCCCCCCCCATGCCCATCCTTCCCCCAAACACATCCAATCAAAATTTTGAGATAACCATTTTGTTCAGCATAGTTGATTTCCGGATAGAAAATATTGTTTTTGAGGAGGACACTCCCCCACAACCCTCAGGGGAAGGGTTTTAAGTTATGCCCTGGGGGCATACAAGGTTTTTATAGAGGGCGATGTCGTAGAAACTTCAAAACAGGCTCATTCTATTGGAAATTCAAAGGGCTAGTACCCTTTTTAATAGTCGAAAAAGATTTGAGTGCAACTAGCCCCCCCACGCCCTTCATTCCCCCAAACACATCAAATCAAAATTTTGAGATAGCCATTTTGTTCAGCATAGTTGATTTCCAGATAGAAAATATATTTTTGAGGAGGAAAATCCCCCATAGCCCTCAGGGCAAGGGTTTTAAGTTATGCCCTGGTTTTTATTGAAATCTTTGTCATAGAAACTTGAAAAATGGCTCATTCAATTGGAAATTCAAAGGGATAGTACCCGTTTTAATAGTCGAAAGTGATTGGAGGGCAACTAGCCCCCCCCACGCCAATCATTCCCCCAAACACATCCAATCAAAATTTTAAGATAGCCATTTTGTTCAGCATAGTTGATTGGAGGGCAACTAGCCCCCCCCCCCCACGCCCATCATTCCCCCAAAAACATCCAATCAAAATTTTGAGATAGTCATTTTGTTCAGCTAGCCTAGTCAAAAGTGATTGGAGGGCAACTAGCCCCCCCTCCCCCCACGGTCATCATTCCCCCTAACACACCCAATCAAAATTTTGAGATAGCCATTTTGTTCAGCATAGTTGATTTCCAGGTAGTAAATATGTTTTTGATGAGGACACCCCCCCCCATAACCCTCAGGGCAAGGGTTTTAAGTTTTTTGTAGAAGGCGTTGTTGTAGAAACTTCAAAACAGGCTCATTCAATTGGAAATTCGAAGGGCTAGTACCCTTTATAATAGTCAAAAGTGATTGGACAGCAACTAGCCCCCCCCCATCATTCCCCCAAAAACATCCAATCAAAATTTTGAAATAGTCATTTTGTTCAGCATAGTTGATATCCAGATAGAAAATATGTTTTTGAGGAGGACACTCCCCAATAACCCTCAGGGCAAGGGTTTTAAGTTATGCCCTGGGGGCATATAAGGTTTTTATAGAAGGTGTTGTTGTAGAAACTTCAAAATAGCCTCATTCAATTGGAAATTCAAAGGGCTAGTACCCTTTTTAATCGTCAAAAGTGATTGGAGGGCAACTAGCCCCCCCCCCCCATGCCCATCCTTCCCCCAAACACATCCAATCAAAATTTTGAGATAACCATTTTGTTCAGCATAGTTGATTTCCGGATAGAAAATATTGTTTTTGAGGAGGACACTCCCCCACACCCCTCAGGGCAAGGGTTTTAAGTTATGCCCTGGGGGCATACAAGATTTTTATAGAAGGCATTGTCATAGAAACTTCAAAACAGGCTCATTCAATTGGAAATTCAAAGGGCTAGTACCCTTTTTGATAGTCGAAAAAGATTTGAGTGCAACTAGCCCCCCCATGCCCTTCATTCACCCAAACACATCAAATCAAAATTTTGAGATTGCCATTTTGTTCGGCAAAGTTGATTTCCAGATAGAAAATATATTTTTGAGGAGGACACTCCCCCACAACCCTCAGGGCAAGGGTTATAAGTTATGCCCTGGGGGCATATAAGATTTTTATTGAAATCTTTGTCATAGAAACCTGAAAAAGGGCTCAGTCGATTTGAAATTCAAAGGGCTAGTACCCTTTTTGATAGTCGAAAGTGATTGGAGGGCAAATAGCCCCCCCCCCCACACCAATCATTCCCCCAAACACATCCAATCAAAATTTTAAGATAGCCATTTTGTTCAGCATAGTTGATTGGAGGGCAACTAGCCCCCCCCCCACGCCCATCATTCCCCCAAAAACATCCAATCAAAATTTTGAGATAGTCATTTTGTTCAGCTAGCCTAGTCAAAAGTGATTGGAGGGCAACTAGCCCCCCCTCCCCCCACGGTCATCATTCCCCCTAACACACCCAATCAAAATTTTGAGATAGCCATTTTGTTCAGCATAGTTGATTTCCAGGTAGTAAATATGTTTTTGATGAGGACACCCCCCCATAACCCTCAGGGCAAGGGTTTTAAGTTTTTTGTAGAAGGCATTGTTGTAGAAACTTCAATAGCATTGAACAGGCTCATTCAATTGAAAATTCAAAGGGCTAATACCCTTTACAATAGTCAAAAGTGATTGGACAGCAACTAGCCCGGCCCCCCACACCCATCATTCCCCCAAAAACATCCAATCAAAATTTTGAGATAGTCATTTTGTTCAGCATAGTTGATTTCCAGATAGAAAATATGTTTTTGAGGAGGACACTCCCCAATAACCCTCAGGGCAAGGGTTTTAAGTTATGCCCTGGGGGCATATAAGGTTTTTATAGAAGGTGTTGTTGTAGAAACTTCAAAAAAGGCTCATTCAATTGGAAATTCAAAGGGCTAGTGCCCTTTTTAATAGTCAAAAATGATTGGAGGGCAACTAGCCCCCCCCATGCCCATCCTTCCCCCAAACACATCCAAGCAAAACTTTGAGATAGCCATTTTGTTCAGCATAGTTGATTTCCAGATAGAAAATATGTTTTTGAGGAGGACACTCCCCCACACCCCTCAGGGCAAGGGTTTTAATTTATGACCTGGGGGCATATAAGGTTTTTTATAGAAGGCATTGTCATAGAAACTTCAAAACAGGCTCATTCAATTGGAAATTCCAAGCGCTAGTACCCTTTTTGATAGTCGAAAAAGATTTGAGTGCAACTCGCCCCCCCACGCCCTTCATTCCCCCAAACACATCAAATCAAAATTTTGAGACAGCCATTTTGTTCAGCAAAGTTGATTTCCAGATAGAAAATATATTTTTGAGGAGGACACTCCCCCACAACCCTCAGGGCAAGGGTTATAAGTTATGCCCTGGGGGCATATAAGGTTTTTATTGAAATCTTTGTCATAGAAACCTGAAAAAGGGCTCAGTCGATTTGAAATTCAAAGGGCTAGTACCCTTTTTAATAGTTGAAAGTGATTAGTGATATATTTTTTTTTTTTTTTAGACCATGGCACTTCATATTGAAGGAGTTGTCATGGGAACTTCGAAAGGGGCTCAATTGATTGAAAATAGAAAGGGCTGATGCCCTTTTTAATAGTCAAAAGTGGTTGGAGGGCAACTAATCCCCCTTCCACTCCCACCCTCCCATTTGCCCATTATGTCAAAAAACTAAATGTTGCCTTAATATTAAATCAAAATACACTGTGATATTGCTAATTCCAAATAAGGCATCTCAGCAGTATCCCAAGAATGACTGTGGGTATCATGGTCAAACTTTCGGGGCTACTTCTGCTCTTAAAATTTAAACAAATCAAAAAAGTGTAAGTGTATCCATGCTATCAAAGAAAGTAAACAGAATTTTTTTGCAAATGGTATCAAGTTTTCCATTTTAGGTCAACTAGAGGAGGTATGAAACTAAATTAAACATTACTATTTGTGTCCAGATTTTTAAAAGGGTGCATGTTGTTAAAAATTGCTGAAAGTTTTTCTCCAGCATACAAATAGCAGGCCAAACTATAAAGTCTTAAAAAACAAAAAGATTTAAAGTGTTATTTTCTTTTTCTCTGAAAAGACTATGTCAATATAAAATGAACAGAAATGAATTAAAAAAACTTTTTCCACAAAATAAGTTTTTCAAAGAAAAGTAAAGAACTATATTTAACAAAAAATGAGCAAAAAAAAAATCAAATAATCTACCAAGCCTGAAACTACCACAAATCAGCATCAATAAATAAATGAAACTCAGAACAAACAGAAATTACAATAAATAACCAAGTCAAACTCAAAATGAGCAGAAATTAACATAAGTTGGGTGCAAAACCCCTATTCCTTCCCAAGGCCAGAACATAATTTGCACTTTACTGAAAAAATACAAATGAATGTGCATTGTCAGTTTAATATACATATACTGATATTTAATAATCAAAATGTTAATATTATTTGATTTATTAAATTTATAAAAGTAAAAACATTTGTATTTTTTTCAGTAAAGTGCAAATTATGTTCTGGCCCTGGGAAGGCATATGGGTTTTGCACCCAACTTATGTTAATTTCTGCTCGTTTTGAGTTTGACTTGGTTAATTATTGTAATTTCTGTTTGTTTTGGGTTTCATTTATTTATTGATGCTGAATTGTGGTAGTTTCACATTTGGTAGATTGTTTGATTTTATTTTTGCTCATTTTTGTTTAATGGAGTTCTTTACTTTTCTTTGAAAAACTTATTTTGTGGAAAAAGTTTTTTTAATTAATCTCTAGAAAACATCTAGTAAATCTTCCTTGATTTTTTGAAGTGTCATGCTTCAGAGCCATATTTAACCACTGTCATCACTCTAGCTTCCTAGATTCTAATCTTGGTTTGCCCGACTTATCTTCTTATTCCTCTGGCTTTTTCTCAACTGTGAAAAAACACAGCCTTGACCATTCTACTTTTAACATTTTCACAGCTCCCACCATCTTTACTAATAATATTACCAAGGTAAGTGAAACTGTCCAACTGATCAGTCTTTTCCTTACCCATAATCAATTATTCCTAGCCTTAGCAACCAAGTTCTCTTAACGTTAATGTTCAGGCCTATTCTAGCACCCTGAACTTGCAAAATCTAAGTCTAGAAAAAGTTTTTTTTTCCCCATTTGATTCCATGTTCTCCCTTTGCCTTTGCTGTTCTCATTAAAAAAAAGTCCATCAAAATGATCCTTAGAAACAGGGATAGAACACAACCCTGCTTAATTCCTTGTTTAATATAAAACCAGCTGCAAATCTCATTTCCTTCCTTAACTGCAGCAGTGTTATTCTTGTACAAAGCACTAATCTATTTAATGTATTTGTCTGGTATACCATAGAAGGATAAGGCCTTTGCTAAGGTTCACCCATCAGCTGAATCAAACTCTTGCTCATAATCTATAAAACTGTGTACTAACTATGTTTGATGACTTAAGCACTTCTAAATTATTAACCTAAGACTGGAAATTTGATTAACACATTGGTAAAATTCTAGTTTAGATACTTTTTGCTACCTTGGAAAGGGGTTAGATTAGGAAAATGAAACTTACAGGGATTGGCCTACCAACTATAGTATGTCCTGGAGAGCCATTTTGACATACCCACATCTACTCCATATCCCTCTAGAGGGCAGTGACATTTGATGAACATTAAAAATCTTTCTGTTATAAAAGTGAAACCTTGCAAAATAGATCTTTTGCTTAAATGAATACAACAAAACTGTTTTCAGCTTGACACCTTTGCCCAATTTAAATTTATGAGGTTTCAAAGATATGCAAATACATTCCATAGGCCTAAATTAAGAAAAAACCATTGATAGGCTATGGCTTAAAATACTACTCAAAAATAACAAGAACTGCATTTTCAGATCTAGCACCAGAGAAAAAAAAAGTGATAACTGAAAATTAAGGTAAAATATTATTTTGTCAAAATTTCAATAGGTCAACCTGTCAAGTAGGGACATAGAACCTCGGTAATATCTTTCTAGAGGAGGTTTTGGCCTAGGATTCATTATTGAAAGTTTCATCTTCCTTACCTAACCCCTTTCCAACATAGCAAAAAGTAGCTAAACTAGAATTTTACCAATACATGTTCTACCCTTCCTAAAACTGCATTGTTTGTCTCTTTTAAATGTTTATCTAGGCCTATTGGATCTTTGATTAGTGTTGTCTGCAAGTCCTGTGGATATGGTCAGTCATAAATTTTTGAATCACTTTTATTGCATCTCTAATTGCCTTGAAATGGCTCACAGAACTGATAGATTATTTGAATTACTCTTACTCTAAGCCTATCCACTTTAGTTTAACCCTAGGACAGATCAATGATCTGATAGCCTAGACTATTTTTCAAAAAATCAAATGAATAACTTTTATACAATTCTGAAAAAATTATGCAAGCTGTGCCTCTCACAGAGACTATCTGTTAGCTTTATTCTGATTAGCCATGGCTTTCATCAGGGTTGCCAAAACTTTTAGGGACAAAAGTGTCCAAATCAGCCAAAATAGACACTTTTTAGTGTCACACTAGACAATTAGCCAGTAGACAGGGTTACCACTATGAATTTTCAAAACCTGTGAAAAAATTGCCAAAACACCTGTGAAATTCAACCCTCTTTGTTCTGCTACCTCTTGTTCTATTACCTGCGTGAGTTCTGCAGGTATTTTCAGCTTTGACATTAACGCTACCAATAAAGTGCTAGTTCAAATTGAAGAGATGACATAAAAAAATCGTCATGAGAATGTCAACAGAGCAAAATTTTATTTCGATTATCGATACCACTACCTATCTTAGTCGAAAAGTAAAGGACCAACCATAGATATTCATTTTCAATCCGGCATTTTCATAAGTTGTACGAAAAAGATGCGAGTCGTTTATAGTTGTTACCAATTAATGATCTTTGGGCGCAACAAGGTACGAACCGCGGTAGCAACGAAATATCTATTTTTACCTATATGGTTTTAAAGTTAAACAAAAGACGTCAATCTCCTTAACCACTCAGCCAACTGATTGGTCAAGTGGTTAAAATCGTTTAAAAACTCCTCTATCTTGCCATTTTCTGAACATTTAGAATTACCCCTGAGCAAAAATGACGTTTTTTAAGAACTAAAAAAGTGAGAAGACAAGGTCGGTTGAAATAAATTCGCTTGAGTTATACTCGATAGAAACTGGCGACCAGTGTTTGACAAAAAATCACAGCTGAAAGTATAGAATATAAAACAGAAACATTGGCTAGCGGCTATAAATAAAATTGAGCCGCAACACAGCTTTTCTGTGAAACTCCTTTCTTTCTATAACAGCAGTGTAATAATAGCCATATGCACACGGCTATACGCCACAGAGATTTACGCAGAACGTGGCAGCAGGCAATGGCCATTCACTTCTTCTTTCCAGCCTTCTCAGCGGCCTTGGTGACTTTGCCACAAGCAGTAGGTGGGTCCTTGAAGTTGACCGACTTGATGACAAACGTCAACTGAAAGATAGAAGAAAAAGATGGATTCGATAGTTCTAGCATACCACATTGGTTAAGACTAGTTGCCCTCTGATCTCTTTTTATTCTTAAAAAGTGAACTAGAACTTTCAATTTCCGATCAAATGAGCCCCCTCTAAAGTTTATACGAGCATCCCTTCTATAAGAACTATATTTGCCCCCAGGGCATAACTTAAAACGCCTGCCCCCGGTTCCTGGGGAGAGGGGGGGGGGTGTTGTCGACTTCAGAGTTTTTATTATCTGATGTTTGAACTATTTTTAACAAAATGACTATCTAAAAAAATTTGGATAGGTTTGGGGAAAAAAGGGCGTGGATTGGGGCTAGTTGCCCTCTGATCTCTTTTTACTCTTAGATAGTGAACTACAACTTTCAATTTCCAATCAAATGAGCTCTCTCTGAAATTTATACCAGCATCCTTCTTATACGAACCATATATGCTCCCGGGATATAACTTACAACGCCTTTTTTGTACCCTGGAGGTTTTTGTCGACCCCGGAGTTTATTTTATCGGATATTTTAACTACTTTTAACAAAATGGCATTCTCAAAATTTTTATCGGATGGGTTCGGGGAAAAAAGGGCATGGAGGGGCTAATTTCCCTCCAATCACTTTTGACTCTTAGAAAGGGCACTAGAACTTCCTATTTCCAATCGAATGAGCCCCCTCTGAAGCTTTTACAACGACCCCTTCCAAATGAAGTGCCTCTGGGAAAAAATAAAAAATGAATAAATAATAGAATATTGGAGCCGTATGGCATTTACTATAGGCAACGCTATAGCGTTGCCTCTGATACGGATATTATGCCTAGGTTTCAAAAATCTTGAGAATCTTCTTTAGAAAACGTTACTTCGAGAATGCCAAGGAAATCGATGTGCGGTATAAACCTTAAAATTTAATTCTTAGCGTGCAGTTAATTTTTAATATTAATTAAAAAACACTTTCCAAAAAATAAGTTTTTAAAAGAAAATTAAAGACCATTTTAAACTAAAGATCGGAAGATACAAATGCCTTTTAAAATTAAAACTCAAAACGACCAGAAATTACTATTAAAGAATAAATGAAATCCAAAACGAACAGAAATCAAATAAAAAATCATAGCAAAAACCATGCAACAAGTAATAACATAAATGAATAAATAGATCTTAAAGCGAGTAATGCTTAGATTGAATATGAAAATCAAGCTTGAAACCAAAAAAAATATTTTGCTATTGAAGTATAGAGGAAACTTAAAAGGAACAGAAATTATAAAAAAAAACAACCAATGCAAACAAACATACAATAGATATTAATACATTAACAAATAAATCTTAAAACGAGTGAAACTTATATTGAATATGCAAATCAAGCTTGAAACAAACAAAAATCCTAACAAACAAGAGTTTGGGTATCGTCTCCTTCTCTCACTGTAAACGTCTAAGCCTACTGCATCCTTGGCGCTTTACTGAAAACCAATTTTATGACAAATATTTTCTTTTGTACTTAATATTGAAAATAAACATTAAAATTATAGTAAAATTTTGAACTCATGAGCTTTCAGCAATTAATATTATTATAAGTCAAATATTCAGTTTAATTTATTAGCTCTTTCTAAAGTTTTTCAAGACAAATATAGTTTCACTACAAACAGGAGTTTGGATACTGCCCCCTTCCTTAACTGTAAATAAAAACCAAAAGCCTACTGCGTCATAGCGCTTAAGTGAGAACGAATTATATTACAAATATTTTCTTTTCCGGTTCTTACAGAATTGAAAATAAAAATAAAATTACTGTGAAATAAATTTTTGAACTGATGGATCTTTCAACAATTAATATCATTATACATCAAATATTCAATTTGATGTTGTTTATACTTTCCCAGACTGTTCAAGACGCATATAGTTTTCAGTAAAGCGTCAATGACAAAGTAGGTTTTAGGCTTTTGCAGTGAGAGAAGCAGGCGATACCCAAACTCTTGTTTGTAGTGATTTTTGTTCGCTTCAAGGTCGATTTGCATATTCAATTTAAGTTTCACTCGTTTTAAGGTTTATTTATTCATCTACATCAATATCTATTGCAAGTTTGTTTTCATTGATTGTTTATTTAATTTCTGTTCGTTTTAAGTTTCATTGATACTTCAATAGCAAAAAATTTTTATTCGTTTTAAAGCTTGATTTTCATATTCAATCCAAGCATTGCTTGCTTTACGATCTATTTATTCATTTATATTATTAGCCTACTTGTTGTATCTTTTTTGCTATGATTGTTTATTTAATTTCTGTTCGTTTTGGGTTTCATTTATTCTTTAATAGTAATTTCTGGTCGTTTTGAGTTTGAATTTTAACAGGAATTTGTATCTGCTGAGCTTACAATTTTGATCGTCATTCGTTTATTAGAGGTAACGCTATAGCGTTGTCTATAGTAAAGGCCATACGGCTCCAATGTTTTATTCTTTTTTTCCAGAGGCACTTCATATGGAAGGGGTTGTCACGTAAACTTCAAAGAGGGCTCATTCGATTGGATATCGAGAGTTCTAGTGCCTTTTTAAGAGTCAAAAGTGATCGGAGGGAAACTAACCCCCCTATCTTTTTTTCCCCAAATACATCCGATAAAAATTTTAAGGTAGCCATTTTGTAAAAAACACTTCAAAGATCATATAACAAAAACTCCGGGGTCAGCAAAAGCCCCCAGGGCCCGGGGGAAGGAGCTGTATGTTATGCCCTGGGGGCATATATGGTTCTTATGTAAGAAATGCTCGTATAAACTACAAAGAGGGCTTATTTGATTGAAAATTGAAAGTTCTAGTTTACTTTTTATGAGTCAAAAGAGAACGGAGGACAACTAGCCTCCCCCCATCCACGCCCTTTTTTCCCAAAACCCATCTGATAAGAACTTTGAGATAGCCATTTTTAAAATAGTTCAAAAATCATATAACAAAAACTCCGGGGTCGACACAACCCCCCAGTGCCTGGGGGCAGGCGTTGTAAGTTAAGCCTTGGGAATATATGGTTCTAATGGAAGTGATGTTCGTAAAAACTTCAGAAAAGGCTCATTTGATTGGAAATTTAAAGTTGTAGTTCAGCTTTTGAGAGTCAAAAGAGATTGGAAGATAACTAGCCCCCCCCACGCCCCTTTATCTACAAATACATTCGATAAAAATTTTGAGACAGCCATTTTGTTAGATATAGTTCAAAAGTCAGATAAAAACAGTATAATGTCAACACAAACCCCCAGGGCCCGCGGGCAGACGTTGTAAGTTATGCCCTGGGGCATGTGGTTCTTATGAAAGGGATGCTTGTGTAAACTTCAGAGAGGGCTTATTTGATTGGAAATTGAAAGTTCGAGTTCACTTTTTAAGAGTCAAAAGAGATCAGAGCGCAACTAGCCCCCTACCCATGCCTTAATTTTTCAAACCCTTACGTTGAAAATTTTGAGATGGCCATTTTGTTAAAAATAGTTCAAAGGTCGGATAAAAAAAAACTCCGATGTCGATACAACCTCCAGGGCCCGGGGGCAGGCGTTCTAAGTTATGCCCTGAGGGCATGTTTGGTTCTGATTAAAGAAATGCTCGTATAAACTTCATAGAAGGCTCATGTGATTGGAAATTGAAAGTTCTAGATCACTTTTTAAGAGTCAAGAGATCAGAGGGCAACTAGCCCCCGTCCCCGTCCACACGCCCTTTTTCCCCAAAACCCATCCGCAACAAATTTTGAGATAAGTAGTATAGGTGAATGCAGAAGAAGCGCACATCACCCCCTGGATCCTTGTATGCAGTTTAAGGGGGCCTATGGGGCGGTACTTTAAGAAATACTATAGGCTATTATTCCAAGCGTTGCCATAACCAAATGTGCTATTGGAGTTGCTAGTCCCTCTACGAGATCTATCATTTTTTCGGACACAATTTTTCTCGACAAAACAATGCCACTACTTTAAGCTTGCCTATATGCGATCATTCCAAGCAGGTTCTTATCTCAACGTCAAGGATGATAAGGATTCCTGGAAATGATTCTATATCAGAGGCAACGCTGTAGCGTTGCCTATAGTAAATGCCATACGGCTCCAATGTTTTATTACTTATTATTTTTTTTTTCCAGAGGCACTTCATATGGAAGGGGTTGTCGTAGAAACTTCAAAGGGTGATCATTCAATTGGAAATCGAGAGTTCTAGTGCCCTTTTTAATAGTCGAAAATCATTGGAGGGCAACTAGCCCCCCCCCCCCCCCACGCCCACCATTCCCCCAAACACATCCAATAAAATTTTTGAGATAGCCATTTTGCTGAGCGTAGTTGATTTCCAGATAGAAAATATATTTTTGAGAAGGATACCCCCCCCCAGAACCCTCAGGGCAAGGGTTTTAAGCTGTGCCCTGGGGGCATATAAGGTTTTTATAGAAGGCGTTGTCGTAGAAACTTCAAAACAGGCTCAATCTATTGTAAATTAAAGAGCTAGTGCCCTTTTTAATAGTCGAAAGTGATTGGAGTGTAACTAGCCCCCCTCCCCCCCACGCCCATCATTTCCGCAAACACATCCAATTAAAATTTTGAGATAGCCATTTTGTTCAGTGTAGTTGATTTCCAGATAGAAAATATATTTTTGAGGAGGACACTCCCCCACAACCCTAAGGGCAAGGGTTTTAAGTTATACCCTGGGAGCATATAAGGTTTTTATAGAAGGCGTTGTTGTAGAAACTTCAAAACAAGCTCATTTGACTGGAAATTAAAGAGATAGTGCACTTCTTAATCGTTAACATTTATTGGCTTGTAATTAGCCCCCCTCCCCCCGTCTGTCATTTCTCCACCCAAATAAAAAGAGATGTTTGATATAAGAATGATGATCATCGGATTTTATTTCAAGGTAGGAATTATGTTTTTGATGTTGACAATCCCCAACAGCCCTCAGGGCAAGGGTTTTAAGTTATGCCCTGGGGGCATATAAGGTTTATATAGATGGCGTTCTCATAGAAACTTCAAAACAGGCTCATTCGATTGGAAATTGACAGTTCAAGTGCCCTTTTTAAGAGTTGAAAGTGATTGGAGGGCAGCTGCCCCCCCCCCACAGCCATCATTCCCCAAAACAGATCCAATAAAAATTTTGAGATAGCCATTTTGTTCAGCGTAGTTGATTCCCAGATGGAAAATATATCTTTGAGGAGGATACTCCCCCACAACCCTCAGGGCAAGGGTTTTAAGTTATGCCCTGGGGACATATAAGGTTTTTATAGAAGGCGTTTTCGTAGAAACTTCAAAACATACTCATTAGAATGGAAATTAAAGGGCTAGTGCCCTTTTTAATAGTCGAAAGTGATTGGAGTGTAACTAGCCCCTTCTCCCCCCCCCACGCCCATGATTTCCCCAAACACATCCAATCAAAATTTTCAGATAGCCATTTTGTTAAGCGTAGTTGATTTCCAGATAGAAAATATATTTTTGAGGAGGACACTCCCCCACAACCCACAGCGCAAGGGTTTTAAGTTATGCCCTGGCAGCATATAAATTTTTTATAGAAGGCGTTGTCGTAGAAACTTCAAAACAGGCTCATTCGTTTGGAAATTAAAGGGCTAGTGCCCTTTTTAATAGTCGAAAGTGATTGGAGTGCAACTAGCCCCCCCCCCCCACGCTCATCATTTCCCCAAACACATCCAATCAAAATTTTGAGATAGCCATTTTGTTCAGCGTAGTTGATTTCCAGATAGAAAATATGTTTTTGAGCAGGACAATCCCCAAGAACCTTCAGGGTAAGGGTTTTATTATATACCCTGGGGGCATATAAGGTTTTATAATAGGCGTTGCCGTAGAAACTTCAAAAAAGGTTCATTTGATGGGAAATTCAAAGAGATAGTGCCCTTTTTAATAGTCAAAAGTGATTGGAGGGTAACTAGCTCCCCCCCCCTCCCTACGCCCATCATTCCTCTAAACGCACCCAATCAAAATTTTGAGATAGCTATTTTTGTTCAGCGTAGTTGATTTCCAGATTGAAAATATATTTTTCAGGAGGACACTCCCCCACAACCCTCAGGGCAAAGGTTTTAAGTTATGCCCTGGGAGCATTTAAGGTTTTTATAGAAGGTGTTGTCGTAGAAACTTCAAAACTTTCTCATTTAATTGGAAATTAAAGGGCTAGCGCCCTTTGTTAAGGTCTGACGGTTTTGGGGGGCACCCAGCCCCCCCCCTCCCATCATTCCCCCACTCATCCAACAAAAATTCGGAGGTAGCCATTTTGTTCGGCGTAGCTGAGTTCCATATAAAAAATATGTTGTTGAGGAGGACACTCCCCCACAACCTCCGGGGCAAGGGTTTTAAGTTTTGCTTTGGGGGCATATAAGGTTCTTATAGAAGACGTTGTCGTAGAAACATCAAAAAATGTTCATTCGATTGGAAGTTAAAAGGGCTAGTGCCCTTTTTAATAGTCAAAATTGATTGGAGGGAAACTAGCCCCCCCCCCGACGCCCCTCAGTTCCCCCAACACATCCCATCCAACGGTTGCGATAGCCAGGTTGGTCAGGGTAGCTGATTTCCAGATAGAAAATATATTTTTGAGGAGGACACTCCCCCACAACCCTCGGCAAGAGTTAAGTTACGCCCTGGGGGCATATAAGGTTTTTATAGAAGGTGTTGTCGTAGAAACTTCAAAACAGGCACATTCTATTGGAAATTCCGAGGGCTAGTGCCCTTTGTAATAGTCGAAAGTGATTTGAGGGCAACTAACCCCCCTCTCACGCCCACCTTTTCTCCAAACATATCCGATCAAAATTTTAAGACAGCCATTTTATTAAACGTAGTTTTAAGTTCTGGAAATTATGTCTTTGAGGATTACAACTCCCCCAAAGCCCTCAGGGCAAGGGCTGTAATTTAAGGATTCTCCGAATGCTTCATATTATTTCTTATGGAAGGATTCTCGTATAAACTTTAGAGAGGGCTCGTTTGATTGGAAATTAAAAGTTCTTGTTCACTTTTTAAGAGTCAAAAGAGATTGTAGGGCAACTAGCCCCTCTCCCTCTTCCACGCCCTAAATGCATCAGATAAAAATTTTGAGATAGACATTTTGTTAAAATAGTTCAAAGGTCTGATAACAAAAACTCCTGTGTCGACACATCCCACCCGGGCCGTGGGTTAGGCGTTTTAATTAATGCCCTGGGGCATAGCTTATTAAGGGTGGTTTATAACTTAGGGGAAGGGGTTTTGTATGGGAAGAAAACATAGAAAATCTATTATAATTATCCAATTATAAGGTTAAAATACATACTCTGTGATAGATGCAAAAGTGTTTTGGCACACAAATTCCTATTAAGGTCAATTCCAAACAGTCGTGATCCCTTTGTGTCAGCAAGTGAAATGGTATAAACCCCCTTATTAGAGCTATTTTTCAATCCATTCATTGTTGTCAATCGCTGTCCCCAAGTTATACAAGCTGTCTATTGTTCATATATAAGGTTTTTATCAAAGAGGTAATCATATAGACTTTGATAAAAGCCTCATTCGATTTAAATTGAAAGTTCTAGATCCGTTTTTTAAAGTCAAGAATAATCGGACAGTAAGCACCCCCCCCCCATTCCAAAAAAACTTGAAACTTTTTGCAATCAAAAATGAACAAAAATTAATTAAAAAAAACTGTCCCAAAAATAAGTTTTTCAAAGAAAAGTAAAGGCCATTTTAAACTTAACCTCAGGAGACACAAATACCTGTTGAAATTCAAACTCAAAACGACCAGAAATTACTATTAAAGAATAAATGAAACCCAAAACGAACAGAAATTAAATAAACAATTATAGCAAAAAACATACAACAAGTAATAATATAAATGAATAAATAGATCTTAAAGCGAGTAATGCTTAGATTGAATATGAAAATTTAGCTTAAAACGAAAACAAATATTTTGCTATTAGTGTATAAATGAAACTTAAAATGAACAGATATTAAATAAACATTCAATGTGAACAAAACATACAATATATATTAATGTAAATGAATAAATAAATCTTAAAACGAGTGAAACTTAAATTGAATATGCAAATCAAGTTTGAATCGAATAAAAATAACTACAAACAAGAGTTTGGGTACCGTCTCACTGCAGAAGCCTAAAACCTACTGTGTCATTGGCGCTTTACTGAAAACGAATTATACTACAAATGTTTTCTTTTTTACTTAATATTGAAAATAAATGTTAAAATTACAATACAATTTTGAACTGATGAGCTTTTAGCAATTAATATCATTATGCATCAAATATTCAATTTAATTTATTAATTCTTTTGTAGATTGGTCAAGACAAATATAGTTTCACTACAGCAAAATTTGGATACTGCCCCCTTCTTTAACTGTAAAAACCTAAAGCCTTCTGCATCATTGGGGCTTCACTGAAAACGAATTACTCGTATATTACAAATTTATTATTTTCCAGTTCTTACAACATTGAAAATGAAAATAAAAATTACAGTGAAAAAAACACTTGAACTGATTGATCTTTCAACAATTAATATCATAATATATCTAATATTCAATTTGATTTTGTTTATACTTTCCAAGACTGTTCAAGACTCATAAAGTTTTGCCATTTTTTTTAACTGTGCCGTTTTTTTTTTTAACTAATCGTGTTAGTTTGTTATAAAAACATTCTATGGCTTCTAGACATTTCTATTTGAGCGGAAAAATGCATCTCAAACTTTGTGGAACATGTATTTTCTTGCATGAAACACCAAAATATAATAAAATGTCAAGTTTCGGAGTGTTCCACCACTCGCAAGCAAGTGCCATTGGTATTTGTGAATCCGCATGGTCAATTTAGGGGGTGGAGGGTAGGCTAATTCTCGTAGCATCCCCATTCCGTCGTGGTATGGTTCACATTTTCAACACCTGGCGTCCGGACTATCATATAATCTACCACGCATACAACTACCCCAAATGAGTATCAATAAATAAATGAAACCCAAAACGAACAAAAATTAAAATAAATATTAGAGTAACGAGCATAAATTAATGTGAGTAGGGTTCAAAACTCCTATGCTTTCTAAAAGCCAAAACATAATTTGTACCTTACTGAAAAAAAATTCAAATGAGTTTACTGAAAAAATGTGCATTGTCAATTTAATATACATATGCTGATATTTATTCCCTAAAATCTTAAATAATTTTTGATTTCTTAAAGTTACAAAAGTGAAAATATTTCAAAGAATTGTTTTCAGTAAAGCGCCAATGACGCAGTAGGTTTTAGGCTTCTGCAGTGAGACAATGCCCAAACTCTTGTTTGTAGTTATTTTTATTCGATTCAAACTTGATTTGCTTCACTTGTTTTAAGATTTATTTATTCATTTACATTAATATATATTGTATTTTTTGTTCGCATTGATTGTTTATTTAATTTCTGTTCGTTTTAAGTTTCATTTATACTTTAATAGCAAAATATTTGTTTTAGTTTTAAGCTAGATTTTCATATTCAATCCAATACTCGCTTTAAGATCTATTTATTCATTTATATTAATACTTGTTGTATGTTTTTTGCTATGATTGTTCATTTAATTTATGTTTGTTGTAGGTTTCATTAATTCTTTACTAATAATTTCTGGTCGTTTTGAGTTTGAATTTTAAAACGTATTTTTATATGCTGAGGTTAAGTTTAAAATAGCCTTTAGTTTTCTTTGAAAAACTTATTTTTAGGAAAGTTTTTTTTAATTAATCAATTGTAATGATTTCATAGCGGGCCTATTGCTCACGTGATCATTGAAAGAAGAATTCTTGTTTCATTTGTCAAGTATTTTGTTCAATATTTGAAGTGAATCTGAACTGACAAGATATCTAATAAACGTAGTTTTTTATGGATTCTAATATACAATTGGTAGAGATCTTTTCGTACTCTAATGGTATCGAGTCGATTATTGATTATTGATAATTGATTATGACTACAACCAGCCGGGTATCATTTTTTTTAATGTAATGGTCATGACCACATACTTAGTGGATTAAGATCAAGGAGAAGGTTTAACGGCGATTCCCCCCATTCTGTCTACTAAATAATCGAAGTCATAGATGGCGTTATTATAAACTATAGTTATAGATGGTGACATGTTTTCTTTTCCAACGAGCCATTTTTCAGCTTCTAAGCAGTTTTCCATTGATTTTATGAAATTTATGTCTGAGGTATGAATCGAACGTGAGACCCATGATCTCCTATGATAAAAGAAAGACACACTATTCGACTTAGCCAACAAGTCATTGATAAAATGATCTTCTTAGAAATACATTCTAAGGCGATCAATGTATTGTTTTTTGGACGTTGGCCAACTGGTGTTAAGCATTACTACATCGTAACAAGTTATTTGCGCAATCGATTTCTCGATTGGATATACGGTAAGTGTGTAGTTTTAAATTGTAAAGAGAGAATCACCATGACTTTCACTCTGGAACTAAACTACTTTCCACACAGTTTCTATAAACACTCATATCGAAATTATTTTTAACATAGTGTGTAGGCACCCCCTTGCAGACTTGTTTAATATCCTTGTTATGTGTTTCCACAAAGTACACCTTCGGACCTGGAAATACACCTTTGGATATGAAGTCGCTCCCCGTCTCGAATTTTAAAATAATAATGGATTTCGGGCCTGGCACTTCACTAGTTCCGGATAAATGGACTACGCCCCAATTGATAAAATCCATTCACGAGCTAATGTGCTTACCATTTTCCAAATCATTCAGTAAATTTTCAGTTTTAACTTTTAACAGGAGTGAATCAGTGTCTCCATTGTACACTTGAACTTCCCCTCCCTCGGTCATTGCATCTTACACACATTGTAAAAGAATGACAACATAACTTTCTTTGATATTTCTGTTATTGAGCTACCACCAGCAATATTTTTATTTAAAATGACATTTCTTTTTTTTCTATGTAGGAGGACCATATGGGAGTCTATGATAGTGAATGATGTGAAGTTGGGATCGGCAATGATTCGAGCAATTTTTTTCGATTGGTTACAACGTCCCATCGACCCCTGTTTCGTACAATTTCGTTACATTTTACCAAAGGCTGAATTTAAAATGAGTTTATAGACTTTTTTTCAACTTTCGTCTTCACTTGTGAACGTTTACTGACAAAACTGTCAATAAACGTGTTTAAATATGGCTTTTGATCAAATTGGAGGGCTCTATGCATCTTTGTGACCCTGAAACCACTGGCTATCATCCATCGCAATAGCATATGATGAACAACAATATTCTGCTTCGGATCAAGGTCGGCAATAAGTTTTTACCTTGAAGGTGTACAGTGCATACCCCCATCTTCTACCAAAAATGAATTGTGTGGACTCAAAGAGTCCTTAGTAAACGGTCTATTTATGTACGGAAAAACGAAATACTTTACCGAGTCTTAAAGTTCCATCGGTATTTGTCCATCAATTTAAAAAAACATCCTTGCGGTCCATTCTCCTCAACGGTGTCAATGTTTAGGAAATCTGAAGTACAAGGATTTTTTAGCCATTAGTAATTACCATATGGCAAACAGTAGTGAAAAATTGTCGACGGATGAAGGGAATTCATACCCGAAAAACTACATAAAAAAACTGCATCAGACTTTTAACCGGTGTTTTGTCCAGTCGGATCAGTTTTCAAGATACGGTCCCCGTGAAAAACACACCCTCCCCTTATTGATCTTTCAACAAATAGATGCAGATCCACGTCGGCGATCGACCTATTTCTTCTTTACTTATTTTTAGAATTAAATCCGTCACCTGGTCAGGAGTCGAAAAATCACCAGATTTGAAAAATAGAGAGGAAATTTGAAAAACAGAGGAGTTGAAAAACAATAACCCAAATTCAACCCAAATTCCAAATAGATTTTATCCGTTTTCTTACAGACAATATCCAGTAACGTCAATACATCACTCGCCAAGTATATATTGCAATAATCTCACCAATTTTACAGGGAGAGGGGCGAATATCCCCCCCCTCACCAATCATTTCTTCAAACACTTCAAATCAAAATTTGAGATAGCCATTTTGTTCAACGTATTTGATAGGTTTGAAAATTATGTCTTTGAGGATAACAAATCCATCAGCCCTCAGGGCAAGGCTTGTAAGTTATGCCCTGGGGGCACATAATGTTTTATCGAAAGCATGGTCATATAAACTTCGGAGGGGGCTCATTGGATTGGTAATCATACACTCAATAGCTCTTTTTCAGAGTTAAAGTGATCGGAGGGCAGCTATCCCCCCCTTCACAAAAACACGTCGTATTGTCCCGAAAAACATCTAATAGAAATTTTGAGATAGCCATTCTATTTAAAATAGTCTAAATATCATATAACAAGGCTTTTGGGGTTGAAACAAACCCCAGGGATTAGGGGCAAAGGTAGTAAGTTATGCTCAGAGGGTATTTATGATTTTCATGGAAGGGATGGTTGCTTAACTTCAGAAGAAGCTCAGTCTTTCTCCCTGAAAAAGACTTTGTCAGTATAATACCAACAGAAATTAATCAAAAAAACTCTTTGCAGAAAATGCGCATTTATTCACAAAATGACAATGCGTATTTATTCAGTAAATTCCTTTGAATCTTTTTTAGTAAAGTACAAATTATATACTGGCTTTTAGAAAGCACGGGGTTTAGAACCCTAATGACTGTTATTTATTTTAATTTCGTTTGTTTCGGATTTCATTTATTTATTGATACTGTTGTATGCTTGGAAAATTATTTGATTCTATTTTGGTTTAATGGAGTTCTTTACTTTTTTTTAAAAACTAATTTTTTGGAAAGTTTTTAATTAATACAGGAAGAAGCTAACAGATATAATATAATTTTTACTCATGTTAATGCCAAAGTCGATTTGCACTGAATGTTCATTACTAGGATGTACATAAAAACATTTTAGCATTATTTAATGACGTCGTTTTGCATCAGGTATATGAATAATGATTTGGGAATTACACAAAAAGTACGTAGCAATAGCGTTCATATAAAAGTTAGTGTTTCAGAATAATATCTAATGAAAGCAACGTTCTTTTACCCGATAGCACTAATAAAAAAAGGACACATCAGAGTTACCCAAGCAACAAATTTGAGCTTTCTCTATTATTATATAGAGAAAGCTCAAATCTCAACCCAAGGGTTTTTGACGATGCCAATTCCATCGGTATACTTTTTCAAAATGTGTTAGTTCGATCAGCAACAATTTCTCAGAGCATTCTTTTAAGAATGCTCTGAGATTAATATTTAATCTCAGAAAGCTCAGAGATTAATATTTAATGAAAGCAACGTTCTTTTGCCCGATAGCACTAATAAAAAAAGGACACATCAGAGTTACCCAAGCAACAAATTTGAGCTTTCTCTATTATTATATAGAGAAAGCTCAAATCTGAACCCAAGGGTTTTTGGCGATGCCAATTCAATCGGTATACTTTTTCAAAATGTGTTAGTTCGATCAGCAACAATTTCTCAGAGCATTCTTTTAAGAATGCTCTGAGATTAATATTTAATCTCAGAAAGCTCAGAGATTAATATTTAATGAAAGCAACGTTCTTTTGCCCGATAGCACTAGAAAAAAAAAGACATCAGAGTTACCCAAGCAACAAATTTGAGTTTTCTCTATTATTATGTAGAAAAAGCTCAAATCTCAATGTAAAGGTTTTCATGATGCCGATTCCATCGGTATACTTTTTGAAAATCGGTTAGTTCGATCAGCAACAATGTCTTAGAGAATTCAAGCTCGATTTCCGGAAATTTGTTTTCGTTCTACTTTAAATATGGAGAATAGCTGTAAAATAAATAGATACTAACTATTTAATTATGAAAGTAACTAACCTCTAAAAATCGTTCATCTCCATTTTGTTTTTCCATAATAATAATTATGTTGTTCAGTCACCAAAGAACTTTCCAAACTGATAGAGATATTTACATTTGCAAGCTACATTTATTAGCACGAATTGTTTGCCAATGTAGTACTGGATATTTTTAGTGACCCATATATAAAGTGTCATTCATATGCAAAGATAGAAATGGTCAGAATATATTATATTCTGAGCGGTTGACATTATATATTGTGTATCCTTCGGAGTATTGCGGTAATTTAATACCTGAAGTTGTTAGTCTAGCATAAATTGAGTAGATTTAACGTTTCGGGCTATTTTTAGTCTGCCATATAAGTGTTTAAAATCAGGACCTTTAGTGCTATCATTATTCACCCCGGACCCGCCAGGGAACGGAGATGTCTATAGTTTTCATATTAGTTTCATAGTCGTTTTAGGTTTTATTCTTCATCCCTAGTATTATTAGTTATTTAAATATTTTTTTAATCGTTTAAATTTATGTAAAAAGTGTGAGTTATTGCATGATTTTATTTCTGTTCCTGTTAAGTTTTAATATCGCTCTTAACTTGCCTTTAAATAGCTAATTATTGGAAAGTAAAACTTAAAGTCTACATTTATGCAGACTTCTTGCGCTTACGCAGGTAAATTGAGTTTCCACCTATACCTGGAACACAAAACCCCTTATTAGGCGCATTTTTCACTCTTACAAAATTATCTTGCATATTACTTGGTAGCAAATTTTTAATTTGATGTGCACTATTTTTGGCGGTTCTGGGCGTTTGACCCCCCCCCCCCCGGTGATTAGCCCCCGTGGAAAAAAATCCCCAAAAATACACCCTCTGGAAAATACCTCCCAGAAAATTCCCCTTGCAGAAAATACCCCCCCCCCCGCGGAAAATGAGGCTTTCCAAGTCTGAGAATTTTTTTTTCGTAGGGAGAAGTAGTTTTGGTATTTATGTATTATACGCCACCCATTCAAGTTTACGCTGTGTAAAACTCGAGAATAAACCGGTTTCTTCGTTAGTTCCTTTCAGCTTAGCGAGAGAAAAGACCAAGGAAAGTGACAGAATAGATGGGGAAAATATAATTAACTATATAAATTTGGGCTATATATTTGAACATAAGAGGGGGGGGGTTTAGTATTTGGACAGTTTGAAGTCAGAAAAAAATTTTTACTTAAGGAGGCAAACCCTTTAATATACGTAGTAATTTCTGTTCCTTTTAAGGTTTGAGGTTTCTCCTTACTCTCAGTTGACAAACTTACTGTTTTTTTTATTTAATTAATTAAAAAAAAAATTTCCATAAAATAAGTTTTTCAAAGAAAAGTAAAGAACTTTAAACCAAAAATGAGCAAACATAAAATCAAATAATCTACCAAGCGTGAAACTACCACAAATCAGCATCGATAAATAAATGAAGCCCAAAACGGACAGAAATTCCAATAAATAACCGAGTCAAACTCAAAACGAGCAAAACTAACATGAGTAGATATCAAAACCCCTCTGCCTTCCCAAGGCCAGAACATAATTTGCACTTTACTGAAAAAATATAAATGTTTTTACTTTTATAACTTTAATAAATCAAATAATATTAACATTTTGATTACTAAAAATCAGTATATGTATATTAAACTCATAAAGCACATTCATTTGTATTTTTTTCAGTTAAGTGCAAATTATGTTCTGGCCTTAGGAAGGCAAAGGGATTTTGAGCCCTACTCATGTCAATTTGTACTCGTTTTGAGTTTCATTTATTTATCGATGCTGATCTGTGGTAGTTTCACGCTTGGTAGATTTTTTGATTTTATTTTTGTTCATTTTTGGTTTAATGGAGTTCTTTACTTTTCTTTGAATAACTTATTTTGTGGAAAAAGTTTTTTTAATTAATTTCTGTTCGTTTTATATTGACATAGTCTTTTCAGGGAAAAAGAAAATAATTCTTTAAATCTTTTCGTTTTTTAATACTTTATAAATTGGTCTGCTATTTGTATGCTGGAGAAAAATTTTCAGCAGTTTTTAATAACATGCACCCTTTTAAACATCCGGACACAAATAGTAGTGTTTAATTTAGTTTCATACTTCCTCTAGTTGACCTGAAATAGAAAACTTGATACCGTTCGCAAAAAAAATCAGTTTACTTTCTTTGATAGCTTGGATACACTTACGCTATTTTGATTTGGTTAAATTCTAAGAGCAGAAGTAGCCCCAAAAAATTGAAAATAATACCCTCAGTCGTTCTTGGGATACTGCTGAGATGCCTTATTAGAAATTAGCATTAACACAGTGCATTTTGATTTAATATCAAGGCAACATTTAAGTTTTTACATAAAGGGCAAATAGGAAGACGTGGGAGGGGGCTAATTGCCTTCCAATCCCTTTCGACTATTAAAAACGGGATTAGCCCTTTCTATTTTCAATCGAATGAGCCCTTTTCGAGCTTCCTAAGACGACTCCATCGATACGAAGTGCCCTGGTCTAAACTAAAAAAAGGAAAAAATAATAATAATACATTTTATCCACATCGATCTTTACTATAAAAATGTCAAGCCTTCCAATCACTTTCGACTATTAAAAAGGGTACTAGCCCTTTCAATTTCCAATAGAATGAGCCCTTTTTGAGTTTCTACGACAAAGCTTTCTATAAAAACCTTATATGCCCCCAAGGCATAAATTACAACCCGTACCCTGAGGGCTGTGAGAGGGTTGTCATCCTCAAAGACCTAATTTCCAGAACTTTCAACTACGTTAAACAAAATGGCCATCTCAAAATTTTGATTGGATGTGTTTGGGGAAATGGTGGGCGTGAGAGGAGCGTTAGTTTCTATCCACTCACTTTCAACTATTTAAAAAGGCACTAGCCCTTTCAATTTCCAATCAAACGAGCCCTTTTGAAGTTTCTACGACAACACTTTCAATAAAAAACCATATATGCCCCCAGGGCATAACTTACAACCCTTACCCTGAGGGATGGGGCAGGGAGGGTTGTGATCCTTAAAGACCTAATTTCCACAACTTTCAACTACGTTGAAGAAAATTGCTATCTCAAAATTTTGATAAGATTTGTTTGGGGAAATGGTGGGCGTGAGAGGGGGGCTAGTTACCCTCCAAACACTTCCGACTATTAAAAAGGGCACTATTCTTTCCAATTTCCAATCGAACGTGTCCTTTTTGAAGTTTCTACGACAACACGTTCTATAAAAACCTTATATGCCCCAGTGCATAACTTACAACCCTTGACAGTAGGGCCTTGAGGGGGTTGTCATCCTCAAAGACATAATTTCCGGACCTTTCAAATACGTTGTACAAAATGGCTATATCCAAATTTTGATTGGATGTGCTTTGCGAAATGGTGGGCGTGAGAGGGGGGTTACTTGCCATCCAATCACTTTTGACTATTAAAAGGGCAGTAGCCGTTTCAATTTTCAATGAAATGATTCCTTTTTGAAGTTTCTAAGACAGCGCTTTCTATAAAAAAAAAAACTTATATGCCCCAAGGGAATAACTTAACCCCTTGCCTTGCGGGCTGTGGGGGTGGTGTCACCCTCAAAAACATAATTTCCAGAGATTTTAACTACGTTGAAAAAAATGGCTATCACAAAATTTTGATTGGATGTGTTTGGGGCAATGGTGGGTGTGAGAGGGGTGTTAGTTCTACTCCAATCACTTTCGACTATTAAAAAGGGCACAAGGCCTTCTAATATCCGATAAAATGTGCCCTTTTTGAAGTTTCTACAACATCACCATCTATAAATCCTTATATGCCCCCAGGGCATAACTTAAAACCCTTGCCCCGAGGGCTCTGAGGGGGTTATCATCCTCAGACTTAAATTCTAAGACTTTTAACTACGTTGAACAAAATGGCTATCTAAAAATTTGGATTGGATGGGTTTGGGGAAAAGGTGGGCGTGCGAGGGGGTTAGTTGCCCTTAAATCACTTTCGACTATTAAAAAGGGCACTAGCCCTTTGAATTTCCAATGGAATGGGCCCTTTTTCAAGTTTCTACGACAAAGTTTTCAATAAAAACCTAATATGCCTCCAGGGCGTAACTAACAACCCTTACCCTGAGGGCTGTGGGGGGAGTGTCACCCTCTTAGATATGATTTCCAGACCTTTTAACTACTTTGAACAAAATGGTTATCTCAAAATTTTGATTGGATGTGGTTGGATGAACGGTGAACGTGGAAGGGGTGTTAGATGCCTTCCAACCACTTCTGACTATTAAAAAGGGCACTAGCAATTTCAATTAGCAATCGAATGAGCCTTATCTGAAGTTTCTATGACAACACTTTCTATAAAAACCATATATACCCCAAGGGAATAGATTACAACCCTTGCCCTGCGGGCTTTGGTGGGTTGTTATCCTCAAAGACCTAATTTCCAGAATTTTCAACTGCTTTGAACAAAATGGCTATTTCAAAATTTTGATTGGATGTGTTTGGGGAAAAGGTGAGCGTGGGAGGGGGGCTAGTTGCCCTCCAATCACTTTCGACTATTAAAAAGAGCACTAGTCCTTTGAATTTCCAATTGCACGAGCTTTTTTGAAGTTTCTACGACAACACTTTCTATAAAAACCTTATATGCACCCAGGGCATAATTTACAACCCGTGCCCTGAGGGCTGTGGGGGAGCGTCCACCTCAAAAACATAAATTCTATCTGGAAATCAACTACGCTGAACAAAATGGCTATCTCAAAATTTTGATTGGATGTGTTTTGGGAAATAGTGGGTGTGGATGGGGTGTAAGTTGCCTTTCAATCACTTTCGAATATTAAAAACAGTCCGAACCACTCTTATTTCCAATCGAATGAGCCCTTTTCGAAGTTTCTACGACAAAACCTTCGATACGAAGTATCCTGGTCTAAGACTAAAAAACCAAAAAATCAATAATACATTGTGCCAACATCGTTCGTTACTTAGGCAGCGCTATTGCGCTGCCTATGAATACTTACAGATAGTATTTGTCAATGGGAAACAAACGGAACAAATTTTTTAAAGAAAAGTAAAGAACCTCTTAAACCAAAAATGAGCAAAAATAAAGTCAAATAATCTTCAAAGTAAAAACTATCGAGTCCAATAGAAAAAAAGACAAAATTGTATAAAGTATTTTTTATTCTACGGAAAAGACTGTGTCAATAAAAAATGAACAGAAATTAATTTTAAAAACTTATTCTACAAAAAAATGTTGTCGAAGAATAGTAAACAGCTTCGTTAAGCCACAAATGAGTAGAAATAAATTCAAATACTTTTACAAGCGTAAAACTACCACAAATCCCCATCAATATATGAATTAAACCCGAAACGAACAGAAATCACAATACATAACCGATTCAAACTCAGAACAAGCAAAAATTAACATGATCAGGGCTGACAACCCCCACACCACCTCAAGGCCAGAACATAATTTGCACTCTACTGAAAACAAAATACATTTTGAATGTTTTCATTTTGACTTTAACAAACAAAGAAGTATCAAGAAGTCTATAAAGAAATAAATAAGTCTATAAGGAATATATATCAAAATATGTATATCAAACTGACAATACACGGTTACTTTTTTTTTTTTTTTTTTTTTTTTTTTTTTTTTTTTTTTTTTTTTTTTGGTAAGGTGCAAATTTTTCTCTGGTCTTGAGAAGATATGGGTGTTGTCAGCGATACTGCTTTTAATTTTTGCTCGTTTAGAGTGTGACTAGGCTATCTATTAAAACAAACTCGTAGAACTTGACAACGCTTTCGTCCGTAACAACTTAGAGAATAAGAATTTGTTGGTTCACAAAGCCAATTATCCTTTCAAAGGATAGCTAAACCTTCTTAAATTTTTTGGTGTCATAATTTTTAGCTTAATTTTGAAGATTGGTCGCCTACATTTTTCTTCTTCTTCAATTTTTTTTTTAATTTGGCGCCCACTACTGCCAAAAATTGCAGAAGCTCATATGGAAGTCTTTTAAACAAAAATAGATTTGCGGTTTTTTTCTAAGTTTTTAAGATAGTTTTGGTATGTAAATTCCTCTTTTTCCCGTTCCATTGCACTTTTCAACAAAATTAAGAACAAATTCAAATCAAATTCTCAAATATTGAAACCTTATTTTCCATGGGGGGGGTATTTTCTCCAGGGGTTATTTTCTAGGGGTTAATTTCTGGGGGAGGGGTATTTTTCCTGGGGGAGATATTTTCCGGGAGATAAACGCCTAGAATCGTTCCTTGGTTAGCTATTTTTTTGGTGGCTCTGCTATAGCAGAAGGGGTTGTTTTCCTTTATTCAAATGAGCAAAACCTAGATTAGTTTATAAGGCTCCGATCTATTTTGGCCATCTATCTCTGGCCAGGCTAACCCCTTTCTTGGGACTTCTTATTAAATGGATAACATTAGAAAATAATTTTGTCCCCTATCTTGTTGCCTTGGCCCTTGTTTTGTCTTCTTGATTCTCAGTTTATTCCTATTTTAAGATTGCTACAAACTTTCTAGCATTCCTCTCAGGAATAAAATTGAAGGGCCTGGATTCCCTAGGAATACTACCAATGATATTTAACATTTTTCTTCTTGTAATTTATTATAAAGCTTCACGTTAACCAAATACCAGCCTTCAAAGCTGAAAATAAAAGATTCTTAAGCTTTGCTACCTGATTGTTTATAATAGACGAGGGTAAATCTTTTAAACATTATTAAATATGAAAAAAATTTCAACTGAAAGCAATGAGTTAAAATAAGTAAGGTTTCGAGTGATGTTGAAAAAGCTTCTTGTTCTAATTAAACAGCGCTTGTGTTTCAGGAGTTGCTCTAAAGATTTGGGACAACAAGTCAAACTTTAAACTAATGGACAAGGGACTGAAGAGGGGACAATCCCCCAGCATGTACGGAATGATTTCTGTTCGTTCTATGTTTTATAGTTGCTCCTTACTTTCAGCTAAAAAAAAAATTGTTTTTAATTTTCCCTTCCATGAAACCCCACCTCAAAAAAAAAATTCTTAGTTGAAGTATTTTTCCATGCAAAATACCCACCTCGCCAAAATATTGCCTCCGAAAATTTCATTTCTCGCTGAAAATTCCCACGTAAACTTTCTTGCGGAAGCATCCGTCTGAAAAATTCCCCTTCTCATACTTTCCTTTGAAAGAGACAATTATTTCAAATTGTTTTTTACAAGGCAAAATAGAAATCTCCTCCTGTGGAAATTTTCCCAGAGAATCCCCCCCTTCCGCGGTAAGTTGATCATGTTAAAAGTTCTTCCGTGGATAATTTACGACTGGAAAACTACCCCATGAAAAATTTCTCTCGTGGAAATCCCCCCACCATGCAAAAATACCCTAGAAATGCCAACCCAGCTGAAAATTTCTCCTCGAAAAATTTCCAGGAACAACTCCACATGCAAAACTGAAACGGCAAAGAGAGAGTATGACAAATAAAAATAGTTTCGCATAGAAATTCTGTCAAATTCCCCTTGCGCAGGATTTCCCAAGGAAAGTCAACCCTCGAAAACTTCCCTCGCAACAGAAAATTCTCCCCACGGATAACTACCCCTCCCACACATAAAAATGTTATTATAATTCCCAATACAATTTTTTATGTATACAATGGGCAAATTCCCAAACTTACCGCTCTTTTCCCAGAGGCTGTGGAGGGTCATGGTATCTTTCCCCAAAGCATAGTTGCTAGACCTTTCATTCATTCTGACAGAAATGGCTATTTCAAAAGTCTTGTCAGAAGACGTCAGGGTAAAGAGGCGTAACAGCGAGCGTAGTTATCATCCAATCTTTTTATTCACTTACAAAGGGCAGAAGAGCTTTTAATTTCCGTAAAAATCATCCTACTTCAAATCTTCTAGGAGCATTGGGTCGACAAGACCACCCCTGGGAAAATTAAATAGTAAAACTAACAAGCTCATTAGATTTGAAATTGAAAGGTCTAATGCCTTTTCAAATAGTCAAAAGTGACTGGAGGGCAACAACACCACCACCACCACCCCTCCCACACCCATTATTTCCCCAAAAACTTATATTAAGAATACTACAAATACTTCAGCTCTTTTTATATCTTTGAATTTACAGATAAATAGATTCAGCGTACTTAGCCAGAGTGGAGTTAGATGTTAATAAAAGTACAATATTGTTACCTGGTTGAAACCCTTTTGGAAATAATATAGAAATGAGAAAAACTTTGGGTCCAGAATGCTTATATCTGAAAGTAATTGTTGCTTTGATTATTATTTTTTTATCATAAAAGTCATATCAAACATTACCCTGTTATCACTTCCCCGCCACGTTGAGGCGATACTGAAAGTACTTTTGATTTGGGTTGTTTTGCAAAGTATATACGTGTTATTTAACAAAATACGCATTATCTATCATAACTTCCAAATCAAAAGTACAAGGGAAGGCCCACAACCACAGCTACCAAGGAATCGACCATGAAAATAAAGCCTACAAACAATAAAGACAAACTGAAAACTAAAAAGCCTATTAAATAGAATTTTCAAATAGAAAATCACCTGCAAACTACAAATTCAAAAGCTCTTAATAACCATGCAAATAAAAAAAAATAGAGGGAAAGAGAGAAGAGGAAGTGGGGAGGGGGACAGAGAGAAAAAGAGTACAAATTTTATTTTCATTTTTTTATAGCTTTGAATTTACAGACAACTAGATTCAGCGTGCTTAGCCAGAGTGGAGTTAGATATCAATAAAAGTACAATATTGTTAACTGGTGGAAACCCATTTGGAAATAATATAGAAGTAAGAAGAGCTTAAGGTCCATAATGCTTATATCTGAAATTAATCTTTAATTTGATTATTATTTTCTTATCATAAAATTTATATCTAACTGTTGTAAAGTGGTTTTAAGGTTGTAAAGTGATGTTGTGGTTGTTTCCTTTATTCTCCCTTTATAGGGGAGATAAACTATGGCCCTTAGGTAATTAAACTTCGGTAACGTGCCTTAGGCCACGACCTGACTAATGAGGCGTACCAGCTGGGTATATTCGAGGGACTAAATGTAGATTGTAGAGAGGTTGGCTATAATACAATAATTTTTATTCAGTTAACATACACTAGTACAGGGATTGATCTTAGATATATATTTTGCTGGGACTAGGTTTCCCAGGTAGAACCACAGGTATCAGAAATCTACAACAATATATAATAAGATACTTAGACACTTACAATAACCTGACAATATTCCAAGGTACTTCCAATTGATGGACCAGAAATCGGTCTGGCATAAAATTAGCATCATTCTTCCCCTTCCCATCAAATGTATATTTTATACATTTTATCAAACATACCTTGTACAACCTCATCGGGACCCACTGATGCACATATCTAAGAAGTGGTGATTTCTCAATTTCCTGTTAAGCATACTACTTACCAGGATATGTTCCTTGTCTAAATAAAAAGTGGTATTTCTAAACTTTTGTACTTGCGTCTTAATATTTTACTAAATTCTGAATTGACTTAATTAGAAAGCGTCACCACATAACGTCACTCTGTTATCATTTCCAAGCCACACTGAGACGAAGCTGAAAGTACTTTTGATTTCGTTTTTTTTGCAAAGTATATACGTATTGTTTAACAAAATATTTGTTTTGCAAAGTATATGCGTATTATTTAACAAAATACTCATTATCCAGCATAACTTCCAAATTAAAAGTACAAGAGAAGGCCCACCACCACAACTAGCAAGGCATCGACCATGCAAATAAAGCCTACAACCAATAAAGAGAAACTGAAAACTAAAAAGCCTATTAAAAAGAATTTTTTATTAGAAAAGCACATGCAAATTAAAAAATAAAAAGGACTTAATAGCCATACAAATAAGATAAATCGAGAGAAGGAGAGAAAGGAGACAGAGAGGAGGGGGAGAGACAGAAAAAGAGTATGAATTTTATTTCATTTAGTCTACTTTGAATGTTTTTTTTTTGTTTTTTTTTCTCAATAATTTAAACAACACATAGTCTAGCCAAAAAATAAATATTGGGCGTTAGACTAAAATAACAGTTATCAACTAATGTTATAGGCTATGGCTATTTAAAAATGCTAGGGGTCTGGGGTCATAAGTTTGTAATATGTTTAAATCCTAATATTATGGTTCACATTTATTTTCCTGGGAGGGCCAGGAGGGAGTCCAGCTTCAATCTGAGTAACAATAGCCCTCTTGAAGACATGTTCCCGTTTGAGAATCAAACGTTAAAAAATCAACCCGTTAAAAAAGAACTTCCACAAGTTTAAATGGTGGCAGTTAATGGAGCCTTGCATCCGACAGTGCAAGCCTTCCACCGAATTTTTAGTACTGGGAAGGCTTTGGCCACATCAATCGCACTTATTCCAAAGGCAAGGGGAAATGGGGAGGGTGACTTTTTGACCCCTTCCTACACGACCTATATAGATGTCCTCAGAGTAGTTTATCAATCCGACAAAATTAGTACCGAGCTCGTCCTGGAGATCTTCGAAAACTGACTCGACATTGTTAATAGGGACAAATGCCAAAGCTCGTATCATCCGGACATGCAGAGAAAAGTCAGGGTCACCTGTGTATTATTCCTGGAGCCCAAGTGTCAGAACTTTTCTATATACATTATCACACAAGTGGAAAAAACAGCCTTTTATTTCTGCTGCTGGAAAAATCAACTTTAATGAGTTAATTGATGGAGTTTCGAAGTCTACCATTACTGATTCGAAATCGAAAGTTCGAGTTCACTTTTTAAGAGTCAAAAGAGATCAGAGGGCAACTAGCCCCCTACCCATACCTTAATTTTTCAAACCCTTCCGATGAAAATTTTGAGGTGGCCATTTTGTTAAAAATAGTTCAAAGGTCGGATAAAAAAACTCCGGTGTCATACAACCCCCTAGGGCCCGGGGGCAGAGGATCTAAGTTATGCCATGAGGGCATGTTTGGTTCTGATGAAAGAAACGCTCGTATAAACTTCAAAGAAGGCTCATGTGATTGGAAACTGAAAGTTCTAGTTCACTTCTTAAGAGTCAAGTGATTAGAGGGCAACTAGCCCCCCCTCCCCACGCCCTTTTTTACCCAAACCAATCCGCAACAAATTTTGAGATAAGTAGTATAGGTGAATGCAGAAGAAGCGCACATCACCCCCTGGATCCCTGTATGCATTTTAAGGGGGCCTATGGGGCGGTACTTTAAGCAGGACTATAGGGTATGATTCCGAGCGTTGCCATAACCAAATGTGCTATTGGAGTTGCTAGTCCCTCTACGAGATCTATCGTTTTTTCGGAAACAATTTTTCTGGACAAAACAATGTCTTAAGCTTGCCTATGTCTTTAAGCTTGCCTATATGCGATCATTCCAAGCAGGCTCTTATCTCAACGTCAAGGATGATAAGGATTCCTGGAAATGATAATATATCAATGTCAATGATTTCATAGCGGGTCTATTGCTCACATGATCATTGATAGAAGAATTCCTGTTTCGTTTGTCAAGTATTTTGTTTAATATTTGAATTGACTTTGAGCTGACAAGATATCTAATAAACGTAGTTTTGTTATGGATTCTAATATACAATTGGTAGAGATCTTTTCGTACTCTAATGGTATCGAGTAGATTATTGATTGTTGATAATTGATTATGACTACAACCAGCTGGGTATCATTTTTTTTAATGTAATGGTCATGACCACATACTTAGTGGATTAAGATCAAGGAGAAGGTTTAACGGCGATTCCCCCCATTCTGTCTACTAAATAATCGAAGTCAAAGATGGCGTTATTGTTAACTATAGTTATAGATGGTGATGTTTTCTTTTCCAACGAGCCAGTTTTCAGCTTCTAATCAGTTTTCCATTGATTTTACGAAATTATGTCTGAGGTATGAATCGAACGCGAGACCCGTGATCTGATATGGTAAAAGAAAGAACAACTTACTCTACTTAGCCAACAAGTCATTAATGAAATTATCTTCTTAGAAATATATTCTAAGGCGATCAATGCATTATTTTTTGGACGTTGGCCAACTGGTGTTAAGCATTACTACATCGTAACAAGTTATTTACGTAATCGATTTTTCAATTGGATAACGGTAAGTGTGTAGTTTTAAATTGTAAAGAGCGAATCGCTATGATTTTCGCTCTTGGAGCTAAACTACTTTCCACACAGTTACTATAAACACTCATATCGAAATTATTTTTAACATAGTGTGTAGGCACCCCCTTGCAAGCAGGGGGTGAAAGCAGTAGCTTGAAGAATCCTCCCAACTAACTGATTTGAGCCATAATCCAATCCCACAAGTTTCGTTCGTATAGAAAGTTTCCAAATTATGAAAAGGGCACCAGTTTTCACTATCTAGCCTAATTTCAATCTGGTTTTTATTCACTTTTTTGGCTGAAAATCACCACAGGGGCCAAGCATTTAGGGTAGTTCTGTCCTTGATTCAGTTCTTAAAGCGAGGGGTAATACAGAATCCTAAACTAGTCAGCTTATGATTCGAATCACACTTTCAAACGTTCTATAATTTAAATTACTGCCCTATTTCTGACATCAAACTTACTAGTACATTCATGAAAACAAAACAGTTTCTTTATTACAAACATCCCAAAGATGTATTTTTTTTATACATTTGAAATACATAAAAAGCAGAATAAAAAAAGCTTAGTATTATACTAAAGCTTATGCAAAACATAAGAAAAGGCTGTTCTACAGTGTGTGCAAAGACAACACAGTACAGCAACTATTATGATCGTGATTTCGTTTGTAACATGAAATGTATTGCGTATTATTTCGACCACAAACCAAGAAGTGAACTCAGGATAATCATAATGAAATACAACACACGGAATTTTTGTATTAGTATTAAAAAATTAGTATTCAGAATTAAAAAACAAATGTATTGACTATTGCGTATTATTTCGACCAGAAACCAAGAAGTGAACTTAAGATCATCATAATGAAATACAACACACGAAATTTTTGTATTAGTATTAAAAAATTAGTATTTAGTATAAAAAAAACTGCAACAGAGAATTATGGAGACCGGGCCGCCCAGAACGCATAGATGTCACTAAGAAGCGCGTTGAAGGGAGCTCTACCTTCTGCCGTCACTACCGCCAGCCACATTTTGAGAACAAGGTCCTGTTTTGAACCTTGATTATTTTTCTTTTTTGATAACAAGGTTTCGTCTATTTCCATTATATGGCCGATTCCTCCAATTTTCTCACAGTTTTTCCGTTGCAAAGAAAACACACACACTTCACGGAGGTATTTATTCCAATCGGATACTGTATGTGAAGAAATGCCTAGCTCTCGTTTACAATAGGCCACAGACGTTAATTCGTAAACAAAGCAATAAATGAAACGAATTGCGGTAACAAATGGTATTCTAGTGTTAGCAAACCAAGTATTGACACGCAAACCGACTTTTTGCTTACATTGCTGTAAACAACACCTCCAAAATTGTCCAATATTCTTCTCATACAAGTATAAAGTCATTGCGTGTCCATTTTCGCACTGTTTTGTTTCGGGCAACAATCCCTTATCCTGTGAAAATCTAATTGCCTCTTCTTCAGTCCTTGGCAAATTCCAAATCTGGCAATCCCCTGGAAAATTAAAAAAAAGTAGCCCAATATGTGCTTTTTTAAATATGCTGACTCCCTTCCTCCAAGGATCAGATCCATGTACACTTAACAGTAACCGGGATATCCGAGTGTTGTGTGCATCAATTCGATTTTTTACAACCTGAAAAAAATGAGTTACCGTCCTTTTTACCCATTACAGATCTTAAAAGTGTAAGATCACGGCTTTGCCCTATACAGTTTTGGTGCTACGGGAATAAAACCTTCAGAGTTAGATATAAAAACCAAACGGAAGCTGAGGAATATGCTCAGAGTTCCTATCTCGACCCCTTCATTACCAAAAAGATTAAAATGAATATACGCATAGGTTATTTTCTATCTACAATTAATGCTTCAACTTTTCGTGCTTCCTAGTCTAGTCAGTGCTGGCAAGGCAATCCCAGAGCTTTAAGTCATGTTTCGATTTTTTTTTCCAATCTGTATAAACTATTTACGCATTGAATTATAAGCTTTACTAGGAGGGTGGGATCGGAGGTCAGAGCTTGGAATAAACCTTTTTAAACTTCAATTTGGGCTGTATATCTAGTTAAACAAGTTCCATTTACCCAGCACACCAAACCTTTTTAAGCTTATGGGAAGTCGGTGGTGCTCTGGACTAGGGCTAAAATGAAGGAATAAACTCAAAAGCTTTTTCACAGACCCTGTTTTATATTCTAGGTCAGTTCCTGATAGTTTATTTTGTCTAATCTAGCTATTGAAAATCAATTTTTTTCCGATAAGGCGTTGAACTAAAAAAAAAACTTCCACGGGTTAGTATCAGTATTGTACGCCCTCTTCTTTTGACAAGGCCCAAAGGGGTGTATTATTGGAGCTACTAGTCCCTCAAGACGTTATTACGCACACCTGGGTCTTACACAATACTATAGCCCACCTGTAATGGTAGAGTACACCTGAATGTCACGTAATAGGGCTTGTTTACTTATGCAAATGATTTCTTTTGATGTTACTTAATAGGGCTCGTTAGAATCCGCTAGTCAAGCGGGGGAGTCTCGGTTAAAAAAATTGATCATGGTCCAATATTTACATCTGAAGATGACTCAATCTGACATAGCTTGTTTTGGTTCCGGTGGACCTTTATAATCCGGAAAAAACAACGGTTTCGAAGATCAACGACACGTGAGTTGTTAGATCTTACGATTCACTCACCTAAGTATACGAAAAGAGCTCAGTGTGTCAACGTCGAGGATAATATTCTTGGCATGTTCTTTAGTAATGGATGCTTTTACTCTATTGAATGTTGAAGGCGCTAACAACGGCGAAATGAAACCTAGAGTGCCTAAAGTAATACCAGAAATTACAAGGGGTTGTCGGCTAACCCCAGAATGGAACGAGATGTTTGCACGATATGTAATATCATTGAACAAATTCAAGTCAGAAGTACAGTTATGCTTTGCAGCAAAAGTGAATATAATGCATATACAAAGACTATAAAACGGATTAAATGTAATAGTGAAATGTATTGAAGATAATGATCTGAATCACTCTATAAAAAAGTTAAGTTAGTTGGCTATTTTACTATCGAGAAAGAATCTTCATTCATTGTTAGTCTATAATCGGTAGTGTCAGGCTTAAAAATGATTGGGTTTGAGAAGCAAAAAAGTATACGGAATCTAGTGACTTGTGACGAATGTTTGATCCTAGATGATGATTTTCTAAAGTTACCTCTTCAAAAACAATAAGTAGAATAACGGGGAACTTTTTATACCAGACAGTGGAACGCAACTCTATATGAATATTTCGACTTTATATCCAAGGGCCTCAGCAAAACAAAAAAAAACAATATAAAAACGTACATTAAAATTCGATCATTAAAACTGAAAAAAGTTTTTTAAAATTTTCAAAACAGCCCTAATATCATTACTTCAAGGAAGTCCAACTAGGACTGGTACACCAAGCAAAGTGGAAAAAGAACAATTCATTCAAATGGAATAAAAAATACTTACAGACAAGCTCTTAAAGCTAATCTCGCCTTCTTGGCAGTCAGCATAGAAGGTCTATCCGTGATCATTACTAATTGCCTAAATCATTGCTAATAAGGCAGGTTTCTTCAAAAAGCATTTTATGGCTAGGATTATCAAAGATATGACTGATTAAAGCAGAATCAAAAGAAATATTTGTACTATTAGAATTTAAGGCTTTAGTAATGTCATCTTTGTGTTGGTGTAGGCGTTTTTCTAAATTTTGGTGGGTTCTACCAACATAAAAATGGACACAGTCACATGGTATTTGATAAAACCCTCTTTGGCAAGTAACTCGGGTTATATCTTTACTAGAATTTAAGAGATTCATGATTTTAAAATTATTTGTAAATACTACATAAAAATCATTTTGTCTGCAAAGTTTTTTAAACTTGTAGTGACTTTTGGAATATATGGAAGGTAAATTATATTCGAGGACTTGGCGGGAACTTCAGATTGCAAAAGACTCTTAATTTTATGGGAGTGTCTTGCTAACCTTCGGCTAATTGCATTGTGAATAAAGACAATAGGATAACCGTTTCCAAAAAGTATGTCTCTAATAAAATTTAGTCCATCTGTGATGTGAGATTCAGAGCAAATGTTTAGGGCACGATCGACAAGAGATGTAACAACACCTCTTTGAACTTGTGGGGGATGATTGGATTTAAAATGTAGGTATCTGTTATTTTGTATGGGTCTACTGTAAATTGTAAAATCCAGTTTATCAATTCTACGAATAATTAATACATCCAGAAATGGTAATTTATTTGCATTTTCGATTTCTAAGGTAAATTCTCAATTTCGGTCATATGTATTAAGGTGATATAGAAAGCCCCTAAGTTCATTTTCCCCATAATTCCAGAGCGATATTACATCATCCATATAACACCCCCATTAGACACGATTTAAATAATATGAATTTACAGCCCAATTTTCAAAATGTTCTACATAAATTTTCGCTAATAACCCGGACAGCGGTGCCCCCATAGGGAGACCATTTTTTTGTTGATAAAAAGAATTACGTAACTAAAAATACATTGAATACTTATTACAAATTTTGACTAGGGACATTAAAACCTCGCAATCTATTCCCGTTTTTGAATCTTCATTAAATTAAATTTTTCTTCTATTTTATTTTTTAATAACTGCTCAGATATTGCTACATCAATATTTGTATACATAGAAACTATGTCAAAACTACTTATTATTGTATTTTCTAAAATGCTTGTATTTTTAAGTTTTTCCACTACCGAATTACATATGTACGTTTTTTGGGATAGAGCAAAGGTTTGAAGTCTTTACATAACCACTTTCCAATATTGGAAGTAGGGGCTTTCGTTCATGCTACAATTGGCCTTAAAGGAATACCTTACTTATGTAATTTCATTAAACCGTAAAACCTTGGGCAAAACCGTAAAACTTGGGGGAGAAATTTATTATACAATTGTGGGGTGATTTTGACATTTTATTTTAGATTCTTTAATTCAGTAATAATTTTATTCGCAAACTTATCAGTATGGTCGTGAGTCATGGAAGTATGTGTATTTGTGTCTTTTAAGTGTAAATAAATTTTTTGGTCGTAATCCAAAGTATCCATGACTACAAAAGAATTCCCCTTGTCTGCTTATGTTATTATAATTGAAGGGTCTTTGCGAAGATTAGACTACATTTTCATGTCCTACGAGATTTTTGGCGTCAAATTAGTGTGAGACGTAACTTTTTTTTGTGTGCCGTAATGTGTATCTATAAAACAAGACCTAAGTTTATCTGGATTAGAAATAGATGTGTAGTGTTTGTGCAAAGAAGATTCAAAGGAGGAAACTATACCTGCCACAGAAACTTGTTTCGGTGGAAAGGAGAATATTGAACCTTTTTCAAGAGTTTGGATTTCCTTAGGTTCAAGAGCTCTGGAGGAAAGATTAGCGATAGCGGGTCCAGGAGTAAGCCTCGGAGTATAAGTACGATAATTCATAGAAGATTCGTACCTCAGACATTCGAATTTCTCATAAAGACGTTCTCTAGACAAACAAAATCCATGACTAAATAAATTCCTTTCCAATCTTAAAACCTGAGAATAATCAACCGTGGACAGATTTTCACATAAAAAATTTTCAACAGATTTTCTTTCTGAGGAAATAATATGTCGTTTTTGTTTTTTGCCCTTAATAATTTGGACTAGAGTTTTTAAATGTAACTTGTGCGCGGATTGCGCTTATTTCCGGGTATTCAAATGCAATTTATATCTTAAAGAATTAGGAATAAGATTTTCAATTCCGCAAGATTCTAAACAATTTTGTTGATTGATAAAATTAGCGTGTTTTTCCTAAACTACTAAAACAAAAGATATCATACGTTAACTGCTCCCCATAAGTTAGACGAAAATAGCGAAGAAGACCAGACTGCTTTTCCATCATAAACAATATGTAGAACAACAGGGAAATTTTTATACAAGACAGTGGAACGCAACTTTAAATGAATATTTCGACCTTATATCCAAGGGCCGTCCTCAGCAAAACAAACGAAAAAAACAATATAATAGAAATTTACATTAAAATTCGATCATTAAAACTGAATTTTTTTTTTTTGAAAGCAGCCCTAATTACATTACTTCAAGGAACTTCAGCCAGGACTGGTACACCAAGCGAAGAAGAAAAAGAATAATTAATTTAAATGGAATAAAAAATACTCACAGACAAGCTCTTAAAGCTAATCTCGCTTTCTGGGCAGCCAGCCTAGAAGGTCTATCCGTAAAAGGTTGAGTGGAATTATTTACTGGTTTTTTAATATTAGTTAGAACATTTCTAATTAAATTGGTATATAGGGCATTAAGCGAATATTCCTCCATATCTCTATATAAGAAATATTAGTGTTTATTTTGATTTTAATTTCAATTGTCTCTCGAGCAACCTGTTTTATGCCTAAATCATTACTAATAAGGCACGTTTCTTCAAAAAACATTTTATGGCTAGGGTTATCATAAAATATGACTGCTTAAAGCAGAATCAAAAGAAATATTTGTACTATTAGAATTTAAAGCTTTAGTTATGTCGTCTTTGTGTTGTTGTAGGCGTTTTTCTAAATTTTGATGGGTTCTACCAACATAAAAATGGCCACAGTAACATGATATTTGATAAACCCCTCTTTGGCGAGTAATTGGGGTTATATCTTTACCAGAGTTTAGGAGACTCATGATTTTAAAATTATTTGTAAATACTACATAAAAATTATCTTGTGTGCAAACTTTTTTTTAACTTGTAATGACTTTTGGAATATATGGAAGGCAAATTATACTTGAGGGCTTGGCGGGAACTTCACATTGCAAAAGGCCCTTGCTTTTACAAGAATGTCTTGCCACTCTTCAGCTAATTGTATTGTTAATAAAGACCATAGGATAACCTTTTCCAAAAAGTATGTCTCTAATAAAATTTAGTTCATCTGTAATATGAGATTCAGAGCAAATGTTTAGGGCACGATCGACAAGAGATGTAACAACAACCCTTTTAACTTGTGGGGGTGATTGGATTTAAAATGTAGATATCTGTTATTTTGGGTGGATTTTGTGTAAATTGTAAAATCCAGTTTATCAATGCTACGAATAATTAATACATCCGGAAACGATTATTTATTTGCATTTTCGATTTCTAAGGTAAGTTGTAAATTTCGGTCATATGTATTAAGGTGATCTAGAAAGCCCCTATGTTCATTTTCCCCATAATTCCAGAGCGATATTACATCATCCATATAACGCCCCCAATAGACATGTTTAAAAAAATGAATTTAAGGCCCAATTTTCAAGATGTTCTACATAAATATTCGCTAATAACCCGGATAGTGGTGCCCCCATACGGAGATCATTTTTTTGTTGAAACTCACTATACAAAGCACTTGTTAGAAGCGACCCCTTTTGATAATTAACTAACACTCGATCCTTGCAGATGTTTGATAAAAAGTAAACCTCTACCTGACGGTTGGGTATCACGAAAGGATATGGTAATATCTGACGGCTGTTAATCGTAACCCTGCTAGAAAAGACTTCAATTAGCAGAAAAACATATTGAAAATGAAGATGAGAAAAATCATATATTTTGAAGCAATAAACGAGATTAATTTATCAGCGAGAGAATTGTGTAATGACAGGGGGGTTAGGGTTTTAGCAGTATATCCAATAATGTGAATTATAGTAGGTCAAATTTTACTAAATGTCCTCTTTTTTTTCGTGGGAGGAGGGATATCCTTAATATATATAGAGAACTCACCTGAATATAGACAGAAATCCAGTTATTTTTAAATTTTCTATAAGCATCAATTTTTTTAAATCGAGTTGTATGTTCAAAATCTAATATAAGATTGATGAAAATGCTCGTTCAATACCCATTTTTATATCCCCCGAGAACAATAGAGAATTAGCCGCTCCTGCTAGAAGAATAAAAAGCCTTTGTTCCTAGAAAATGAATAAAGGAGCACGTGACGCTTCTGTTCCTGGAAATAGCAGACAAATCCTTTGTTTGTACTGCAGGAAGAATAAAAGCCATTGTTCCTAGAAAATCAATAGAGGATCACGCGGCGCTACTAATCCTGGAAATAGCAGGAAAAATTCTTTGTTTGTAAAGAACAAAAGGCTATGTGTCTTAAGCATAAAATATTTGGTTATGATCAGTTTGGATAATGTCCCTACTTGAGGGGTTCTGGAGGTTCTTCCTGGCCCTGGCGGGGTTTTTAAACGTAACAAGCAACTGCATCTTAAAGAAAAAAGACCCCTATTACGTAATAACAAGTAACGTAAGATAGAGTCAGCTTCACATGTAAATGTTGGACCATGCTCAATTTCTTTTTACAATCGAGACCTCCACTTGACTATCGGGCACTAAAAATTCCAATTACGTAACATAAAAAGCAATGCTGAAGTGAACAACTCTCTTACGTAAAAACCAAAGTAATCATTTGCATAAGTAAAGAAACACCTATTACGTAGCAACAAGTCAAGTAAGATTGCGTCATCTTCAAATGTAAATATTGGGCCATGATCAAGTTTTCTTAACAAAAGGGTAGTGGACTCCAACGAGCCCTATTACGTAACATCCAAAGAAATCTTTGCATAAGTAAATAAACCCTATTACGTAACATACAGGTGTACTCTACGATTAGAGTTGCGCTTTAGTATTGAGTAAGACCCAGGTGCGCGTATTAACATCTTGAGGGACTAGTAGCTCCAATTGTACACCCCGTATTGGCCTTGTAAAAAGCAGAGGGCCTACACTACTAGTATCGTCAATATTCGCCATTAAAACAGATTTTAAAAATGCTGTACAACTCAATATTTACGCAAGAGGTGGGGGGGGGGTCTTATGGCCTGCGTCCCCATTGAAGAACTCCTTAAGAAACTTATACTATATTTGAGAGTGAAATGATTGTTCTCATTTAATTTAGTAAAAAAGATTAGCAAATTAAATTTTTATAATTAGACATATTTTTGAAAGTGAAACGTTTTACGTTTTTAAAGTGAAACAATTTTAATTTTATGTTTTGTTGTTCTCATTTAATCTAGTGAAAAATATTGGCTTATCAAGAATCTATATTTGAACATATTTTTAAATTCCCAGCCATGTGTAACCCAGAGTGCTTCCCAAATTGAGCAAGTTATCTGCTTTCTCTGTATATCGCATCTGTAGCGCACAAGCCTCTTATAAAATAGAAAAACAAAGTGTTCAAGGGACGATAAAATAGTTTGCAATAGTAATGAATCTTTGTTATTATTTAGACACAAAAACAGTTCCAGTAGTGGAATTTTTCAATGGCAATCTACTATACATGATGGATATACGGAAACCATCATGGTTTGTTTTAACTTCTACAGACATATTAGAATCAATAGTACATAAATTATATTCGAAAACTGTAGCCAGTACCCTTGTACCAGTACTCTTTTCTTACTTATTGGTTTAAAATCATGAAGAAGGTCTAACAGCGATTCCATAAGGCAACCTTGAGGATCAATAAATTCCTGCACAATCGATTTCTCTGGCCTTGAATGTTAGTTGCACAATGATTTAACCCTAAGGCACTTGGAAGAGCAATGAACTCTTGCCCAATCGATATCTCTGGCTTTGAATGTTAGTTGCGCAATGATTTAACCCTAAGGCGCTCTTGAGGGTCAATGAACTCTTGCACAATCGATTTCTCTGGCTTTGAATGTTATTTGCGCAATGATTTAACCTAAGGCCCCAGGAGGAGCAATGAACTCTTACATAACTGATCTCTCTGGCCTTCAGTATTAGTTGCGCAACGATTTACCCCTAAGGCACTTGGAGGTGCAATGAGCTCAAAGTAAGGGTTATGGTTAAGTTGAGCAAAAAATTCCACAATTCATTTGCATGCAATAAATACTGAGTTATATGACTCCTCCCGCAATGAAGTCTATTTATCTTCCCGCAATTATCTTTATCTATTACCTTCCCGCTTTTATCTTCCCGCAATGAATTAAGACGGTTTTACAACTCCTTCGGCAGGCCATAGGAGAAAACCGGTTGTGTAACTATATGAGTCAATGAACTATTACTTGCGCGATTGCGCAACAACTTTCTCTGGCCTTGAGTGTTAATTACGTAATGAATACTCAGACGAGCATAGGAAAAACCCAGTTGCGTAACTATTGGAGTCAATGAACTGTTACTTATGCTACTGCGTAACAACTTCTTGTTGATTAATTAGTTAGGCAAGTGTAATTGCTTCCGATTGGGTGTAGTCGTTTTTAATGCTAAATTAATTCCGTAAGCCCAGACAAGGCGATGCTAATGGTGCACTAGAAAACCAGTGAAATCTGAACAAACCCAGTAATGGCGATTTCCTAAAGCAAGCTTGAGGATGAAGAATGAAGGAATAACTGACTATTCAACTGAACCAACTATTCGATGTTGATAAATTGTTCTTAAAAATACATTGACAAAAACCCTCACATATCACCTTATGAATTAACAACTAAATGAAATGAGCAGTATCCTATTATTACGTATTATGTAAGCTCTAAATGGGTACCTGGAGAAATCTGGGGAAGGTAAACAAGAAGGTGTGCGAAAGAATTGGATGGCTGGCCCCCATCCCCCAATTGCACTTCCTGGCTGAAGGGCCTTGAGACGGAGATCAGCACCGCCGATTAAGACGTTAAGGGTTTACTGCCGCATCCTTTACCTTTACCTTATTAATACGTCTGACCACGCCCATAAACACTGCTCTTTTCTTCCTTAGTGCTTTAAGGTCACAAAAAAAGGTTTAACGGCGATTCCCAAAATACTGCCACATACCTAACTATAGTCATTGATTTGGATATTTCGGATTTATGAATTAATCGTCTGGTGTAGGAACTGAACGTCAAACCCAAGATTTCCTAT